>NC_089840.1:3310702-3483202 GCF_035609145.1 Eleutherodactylus coqui | reverse complement strand
GCGAGAGATCTGCCTGTGTAAGCAGTGAACTCTGACATCACTGGCTCCTTCCAACCATAAGTTGCTCCATATGAGGGGCCCGAAGAGTTTGCAGTCCTGTGGATATCCAGCAGAGAGTTGTAGCTGCTGCCATCAGATGACCATGGCGCAGGAAGTCTTGACTGGCCATGTAGTGATACATGGCGGGCGTTCAGGGGTATGGACGGCGCAAACCCACCAGAGAGGGAGCCGCTCATGGAGCTCCCAGCAGAGGACACGTCTCTAGGATCTTCATGAGAAGAACAAAGAGAAATGATAGTGAAAAACCATCCAGCCTCAGATGGCAAATAATTAATCATACTACTCTAAGTGATCGCCTGGTCCGGACCGCCTTTTGGGCCAACGCAGAGGGTTGGAGTCAGTAATCAGGATAAACACTGATGGCATGATGTTAAGATATGCCACCGAGGTCCGAATGGGGAGCAAATCCCACTGATGAAGTCCCCACCGACTGCTGGAGTGAAGTGCACCACTGGAGAGTGACTACACCTCGCTGACCACACGATCGCCAGAGAAACCAGAGCAGAGCGAATAGCAGACAAAGTGCCTGTACTCTGAATTGGGTGAGCGGGGGAGGGGACGGGCAGCCAGATATCGTTTACAATTTGGGTAAAGATCCTGTATCACATCGTGACGCCAGCGTTCCCACACACCGTTATTGTATGAGGCGGAGTGACAACAGAGACTTGTGTGTCGTACCTCGGGTCCTCAGGAACGGTTGGGGCCCGGTAAAACTATACTTGAATAAACTTTGTAAACAGGTAATTACAGGTAGATTCACGGCAGCAGTTACAGGCAGAAGCTCAGAGGTTGGGATGAACACAAGAACAATACGGCCCTATAGTCCACGCTATCTATATGTCACCGGTCCTGGACATTATATATATACTCTGGAGAAGGTAAAAGGTCGGGGTCTCCCCACATACACTCTGGCAGACAATTACTGAAGAAAGGCTTAGCCTAGATGCCCCCCGCACATCATCTGCGTGGGGGTCACAATCATGTACCTCTGTGTGGTGATCCTAAGGGCGGACGACCACACAGGAAGAATAATGCCTGTAGTGTGAATGGGTACCTGCTGCGGAGGGTCGGTCTACACAGAATTACTTGGGGGGTTGCTCTCACTCTGGGGGAATTTAGTAACTCACCCGTTCTCTCATGCGTTTCACATGCGGTCGGGATGTCTCTCCTTCTCCTCCATATTAGACACAAGGAAACCAGAGGTGTCTCCCTGTGCCCCTGTTGTTTCTCCAGCAGATTGGGGAAGAGGGAAGATCCTCAGCTCATACATGGGGAGCCTCTCCTTCTTCTCCATTTTCAATGTAGGGAAGCTTAAAGTGCTTCCCTGCATCACTGTGGGTCCTCCAACAGCATGGGCAGATGGAAGATCACCAACAACCTTTCCCGCTCTCAGACACTCTCTTTTATAACCTCACTTGTAGCACATGACACAGGAGGATAGATACATTCAGCAGCAGACAGAGCTGACAGGCAATGATTTTAAGGGAGTTAACCCTTCAGATGCTGCAGCTGTGCAACACACATACAGAAAATAACATGACAGTTTTGCACAGCGCATCGATATAACACAGACATGTATGACAATTATGGAGGGGACCAGGATGACGTTCTGGGACGCTACAGGTGGGTCAACGTCAATGAGTGACATCACTTTTTATACTCACCCACTTGCTATAGTTCATCTAACTGTAGAGGTTAGGGCCACCTCGATTGTCTTACCCTAACATTTCCCGATATTGCTACCAGAGAAAAGTCGTAGGTTGAAAGTTGTGGCAACAGTTGAAGAAATTATGTAATGGCGGAGCGTTGGGCTTCATCCTTGACATCAAAGTGACAATCCGACTGGACAGTCATATGAGACATTGATGAGAACACGTTTGAAGTTTACTTTTTACTACCATCATTTTCTTACTGTCACTATATGGTGGCATGACGCAGGCGCCATATCCCACTATGTGAGCAGTATACATCTTAGTTCGGCTTGGCTGAACGCTCATGTGTTAAGGGAGGTAATCCGCAGTCAGTGAGCTCCGGCAGTGGCTTATCTCCTGGGGAACAAAAGCATCAGGTGTTGAAGTTTTATGCACTCGATACTTCTTCTGTCGGAGGGAAGTTGAAGGTACAAAAGAACCAAACAAGGGAGTTGTGTCCGGAGCTTGTGAGTTATGGTAAACCTTCATCCCCGGACGTGACTACAGCAGCGGGACGGAGGCCGCTGGGTGTGCTCTCGAGGACGCGCTATCCTCTATTACTAGAAACACGTTATGACTTGACTCCATGAGCCGACTAACAATGTGACTGCATCTTTGTAACCTTGATTGGGATTATCTTTTAATATAGAAACTCATCTCCAAAGTGCGGATTTCAGGAGAAACCGGGAAAGCGGAACAGGCTGATGAGAAAGTTATCAGAAGACACATTCTCTGACACACCATACCTCAGCCGACAGTCATGCGGATAGCGAGCTACTTCCCAAAAATGGAGAGTGCAGATGATATTATAATATTACAGTCCATGAATTTTCCAGGTGGTTTAAAGTCATAGTACATAACATAGCGGGCCCCCTTCACCGGTCACAGAGATCTCTGCCATCAGCTATTATACCCAGGACTGTAACAAGGGGGTGCTCTAATAACTATGTATAATATATCAGGGGTCAGTACAGAGATCTCTCCCATCATCTATTATACCCAGGACTGTAACGGGGGGGGGGGGGGGGGGGGCGCTCTAATAACTATGTATAATATATCAGTAGTCAGTACAGAGATCTCTCCCACCATCTATTATACCCAGGACTGTAACAAGGGGGTGCTCTAATAACTATGTATAATATATCAGGGGTCAGAACAGAGATCTCTCCCATCATCTATTATACCCAGGACTGTAACAAGGGGGTGCTCTAATAACTATGTGTAATATATTAGGGGACAGTACACAGATCTCTCCCATCATCTATTATACCCAGGACTGTAACGGGGGGGCGCTCTAATAACTATGTATAATATATCAGGGGTCAGTACAGAGATCTCTGCCATCATCTATTATACCCAGGACTGTAACAAAGGGGCGCTCTAATAACTATGTATAATATATCGGGTCAGTACTGAGATCTCTCCCATCATCTATTATACCCAGGACTGTAACAAGGGGGCGCTCTAATAACTATGTATAATATATCAGGGGTCAGTACAGAGATCTCTGCCATCATCTATTATACCCAGGACTGTAACAAGGGGGCGCTCTAATAACTATGTATAATATACCAGGGGTCAGTACTGAGATCTCTCCCATCATCTATTATACCCAGGACTGTAACAAGGGGGCACTCTAATAACTATGTATAATATATATGGGGTCAGTACAGAGATCTCTCCCATCATCTAGTATACCCAGGACTGTTACAAGGAGGCACTCTAATAACTATGTATACTATTTCAGGTGTCAGTACAGAGATCTCTCCCATCATCTATTATACCCAGGACTATAATATGGGTGCGCTCTAATAACTATGTATAATATATCAGGGGTCAGTACAGAGATCTCTCCCATCATCTATTATACCCAGGACTGTAACAAGGGGGTGCTCTAATAACTATGTATAGATATATCAGGGGTCAGTACAGAGATCTCTCCCATCATCTATTATACCCAGGACTGTAACGAGGGGGCGCTCTAATAACTATGTATAATATATCAGGGGTCAGTACAGAGATCTCTCCCATCATCTATTATACCCAGGACTGTAACAAGGGGGCGCTCTAATAACTATGTAAAGATATATCAGGGGTCAGTACAGAGACCTCTCCCATCATCTATTATACCCAGGACTGTAACAATGGGGCGCTCTAATAACTATATATAATATATCAGGGGTCAGTACAGAGATCTCTCCCATCATCTATTATACCCAGGACTGTAACAAAGGGGCGCTCTAATAACTATGTATAATATATCGGGTCAGTACAGAGATCTCTCCCATCATCTATTATACCCAGTACTGTAACAAGGGGGCGCTCTAATAACTATGTATAGATATCCGGGGTCAGTACAGAGATCTCTCCCATCAGCTATTATACCCAGGACTGTACCAAGGGGGCGCTCTAATAACTATGTATAATATATCAGGGGTCAGTACAGAGATCTCTCCCATCATCTATTATACCCAGGAGTGTAACAAGGGGGCGCTATAATAACTATCTATAATATATCAAGGGTCAGTACAGAGATCTCTCCCATCATGTATTATACCCAGGACTATAACAAGGGGGCGCTCTAATAACTATGTATAATATATCAGGGGGCAGTACAGAGATCTCTCCCATCATCTATTATACCCAGGACTGTAACAAAGGGGCGCTCTAATAACTATGTATAATATATCGGGTCAGTACTGAGATCTCTCCCATCATCTATTATACTCAGGACTGTAACAAGGGGGCGCTCTAATAACTATGTATAGATATATCAGGGATTAGTACAGAGATCTCTGCCATCAGCTATTATACCCAGGACTGTACCAAGGGGGCGCTCTAATAACTATGTATAATATATCAGGGGTCAGTACAGAGATCTCTCCAATCATCTATTATACCCAGGACTGTAACAAGGGGGCGCTATAATAACTATGTATAATATATCAGGGGTCAGTACAGAGATCTCTGCCATCATCTATTATACCCAGGACTGTAACAAGGGGGCGCTCTAATAACTATGTATAATATATCAGGGATCAGTACAGAGATCTCTCTCATCATCTATTATACCCAGGACTGTAACAAGGGGGCGCTCTAATAACTATGTATAGCTATATCAGGGGTCAGTACAGAGATCTCTCCCATCATCTATGATACCCAGGACTACAACAAGGGGGCGCTCTAATAACTATGTATAATATATCAGTAGTCAGTACAGAGATCTCTCCCAACCTCTATTATACCCAGGACTGTAACAAGGGAGCGCTCTAATAACTATGTATAATACACCAGGGGACAGTAAAGAGATGTCTCCCATCATCTATTATACCCAGGACTGTAACAAGGGGGCGCTCTAATAACTATGTATAATATATCGGGTCAGTACTGAGATCTCTCCCATCATCTATTATACCCAGGACTGTAAAAGAGGGGTGCTCTAATAACTATGTATAATACGTCAGGGGTCAGTACTGAGATCTCTCCCACCATCTATTATACCCAGGACTGTAACAAGGGGGCGCTCTAATAACTATGTACAATATATCAGGGGGCAGTACAGAACTCTCCCATCATCTATTATACCCAGAACTGTAACAAAGGGGCGCTCTAATAACTATGTATAGATATATCAGGGGTCAGTACAGAGATCTCTCCCATCATCTATTATACCCAGAACTGTAACAAGGGGGCGCTCTAATAACTATGTATAATATATCAGGAGACAGTACAGAGATGTCTCCCATCATCTATTATACCCAGGACTGTAACGAGGGGGCTCTCTAATAACTATGTATAATATATGAGGGGTCAGTACAGAGATCTCTCCCATCATCTATTATACCCAGGACTGTAACAAGGGGGCGCTTTAATAACTAAGTATAATATATCGGGTCAGTACAGAGATCTCTCCCATCATCTATTATACCCAGGACTGTAACAAGGGGGCGCTCTAATAACTATGTATAAATATATCAGGGGTCAGTACAGACATCCCTCCCATCATCTATTATACCCAGGACTGTAACAAGGGGGCGCTCTAATAACTATGTATAATATATCGGGTCAGTACTGAGATCTCTCCCATCATCTATTATACCCAGGACTGTAACAAGGGGGCGCTCTAATAACTATGTATAAATATATCAGGGGTCAGTACAGAGATCTCTCCCATCATCTATTATACCCAGGACTGTAACAAGGTGGCGCACTAATAACTATGTATAATATATGAGGGGTCAGTACAGAGATCTCTCACATCATCTATTATACCCAGTACTGTAACAAGGGGGTGCTCTAATAACTATGTATAATATATCAGGGGTCAAAACAGAGATCTCTCCCATCATCTATTATACCCAGGACTGTAACAAGGGGGTGCTCTAATAACTATGTATAATATATCAGGGGTCAGAACAGAGATCTCTCCCATCATCTATTATACCCAGGACTGTAACAAGGGGGTGCTCTAATAACTATGTGTAATATATTAGGGGACAGTACACAGATCTCTCCCATCATCCATTATACCCAGGACTGTAACGGGGGGGCGCTCTAATAACTATGTATAATATATCAGGGGTCAGTACAGAGATCTCTGCCATCATCTATTATACCCAGGACTGTAACAAAGGGGCGCTCTAATAACTATGTATAGTATATCGGGTCAGTACTGAGATCTCTCCCATCATCTATTATACCCAGGACTGTAACAAGGGGGCGCTCTAATAACTATGTATAATATATCAGGGGTCAGTACAGAGATCTCTGCCATCATCTATTATACCCAGGACTGTAACAAGGGGGCGCTCTAATAACTATGTATAATATATCAGGGGTCAGTACTGACTTCTCTCCCATCATCTATTATACCCAGGACTGTAACAAAGGGGCGCTCTAATAACTATGTATAATATATCGGGTCAGTACAGAGATCTCTCCCATCATCTATTATACCCAGTACTGTAACAAGGGGGCGCTCTAATAACTATGTATAGATATCCGGGGTCAGTACAGAGATCTCTCCCATCAGCTATTATACCCAGGACTGTACCAAGGGGGCGCTCTAATAACTATGTATAATATATCAGGGGTCAGTACAGAGATCTCTCCCATCATCTATTATACCCAGGAGTGTAACAAGGGGGCGCTATAATAACTATCTATAATATATCAAGGGTCAGTACAGAGATCTCTCCCATCATGTATTATACCCAGGACTATAACAAGGGGGCGCTCTAATAACTATGTATAATATATCAGGGGGCAGTACAGAGATCTCTCCCATCATCTATTATACCCAGGACTGTAACAAAGGGGCGCTCTAATAACTATGTATAATATATCGGGTCAGTACTGAGATCTCTTCCATCATCTATTATACTCAGGACTGTAACAAGGGGGCGCTCTAATAACTATGTATAGATATATCAGGGATTAGTACAGAGATCTCTCCCATCAGCTATTATACCCAGGACTGTACCAAGGGGGCGCTCTAATAACTATGTATAATATATCAGGGGTCAGTACAGAGATCTCTCCAATCATCTATTATACCCAGGACTGTAACAAGGGGGCGCTATAATAACTATGTATAATATATCAGGGGTCAGTACAGAGATCTCTGCCATCATCTATTATACCCAGGACTGTAACAAGGGGGCGCTCTAATAACTATGTATAATATATCAGGGATCAGTACAGAGATCTCTCTCATCATCTATTATACCCAGGACTGTAACAAGGGGGCGCTCTAATAACTATGTATAGATATATCAGGGGTCAGTACAGAGATCTCTCCCATCATCTATGATACCCAGGACTACAACAAGGGGGTGCTCTAATAACTATGTATAATATATCAGTAGTCAGTACAGAGATCTCTCCCAACCTCTATTATACCCAGGACTGTAACAAGGGAGCGCTCTAATAACTATGTATAATACACCAGGGGACAGTAAAGAGATGTCTCCCATCATCTATTATACCCAGGACTGTAACAAGGGGGCGCTCTAATAACTATGTATAATATATCGGGTCAGTACTGAGATCTCTCCCATCATCTATTATACCCAGGACTGTAAAAGAGGGGTGCTCTAATAACTATGTATAATACGTCAGGGGTCAGTACTGAGATCACTCCCACCATCTATTATACCCAGGACTGTAACAAGGGGGCGCTCTAATAACTATGTACAATATATCAGGGGGCAGTACAGAACTCTCCCATCATCTATTATACCCAGAACTGTAACAAAGGGGCGCTCTAATAACTATGTATAGATATATCAGGGGTCAGTACAGAGATCTCTCCCATCATCTATTATACCCAGAACTGTAACAAGGGGGCGCTCTAATAACTATGTATAATATATCAGGAGACAGTACAGAGATGTCTCCCATCATCTATTATACCCAGGACTGTAACGAGGGGGCTCTCTAATAACTATGTATAATATATGAGGGGTCAGTACAGAGATCTCTCCCATCATCTATTATACCTAGGACTACAACAAGGGGGCGCTCTAATAACTATGTATAATATATCAGTAGTCAGTACAGAGATCTCTCCCAACCTCTATTATACCCAGGAAGGTAACAAGGGGCGCTCTAATAACTATGTATAGATATATTAGGGGTCAGTACAGACATCCCTCCCATCATCTATTATACCCAGGACTGTAACAAGGGGGCGCTCTAATAACTATGTATAATATATCGGGTCAGTACTGAGATCTCTCCCATCATCTATTATACCCAGGACTGTAACAAGGGGGCGCTCTAATAACTATGTATAAATATATCAGGGGTCAGTACAGAGATCTCTCCCATCATCTATTATACCCAGGACTGTAACAAGGGGGCGCTCTAATAACTATGTATAATATATGAGGGGTCAGTACAGAGATCTCTCACATCATCTATTATACCCAGGACTGTAACAAGGGGGCGCTCTAATAACTATGTATAATATATCGGGTCAGTACTGAGATCTCTCCCATCATCTATGATACCCAGGATTGTAACAAGGGGGCGCTCTAATAACTATGTATAGATATATCAGAGGTCAGTACAGAAATCTCTCCCATCATCTATTATACCCAAGACTGTAACAAGGGGGCACTCTAATAACTATGTATAGATATATCAGGGGTCAGTACAGAGATCTCTCCCATCATCTATTATACTTAGGACTGTAACAAGGGGGTGCTCTAATAACTATGTATGATATATGAGGGGTCAGTACAGAGATCTCTCTCATCATCTATTATACCCTGGACTGTAACAAGGGGCGCTCTAATAACTATGTATAATATATCGGGTCAGTACTGAGATCTCTCCCATCATCTATTATACCCAGGACTGTAACAAGGGGGCGCTCTAATACCTATGTATAGATATATCAGGGGTCAGTAGAGAGATCTCTCCCATCATCTATTATACCCAGGACTGTAGCAAGGTGGCGCTCTAATAACTATGTATAGATTTATCAGGGGTCAGTACGGAGATCTCTCCCATCATCTTTTATACCCAGGACTGTAACAACGGGGCGCTCTAATAATTATGTATAGATATATCAGGGGTCAGTACAGAGATCTCCCATCATCTATTATGCCCAGGACTGTAACAAAGGGGCGCTCTAATAACTATGTATAGATATATCGGGGGTCAGTACAGAGATCTCTCCCACCATCTATTATACCCAGGACTGTAACAAGGGGGCGCTCTAATAACTATGTATAGATATATCAGCTGTCAGTACAGAGATCTCTCCTATCCTCTATTATACCCAGGACTGTAACAAAGGGGCGCTCTAATAACTATGTATAGATATATCAGCTGTCAGTACAGAGATCCCTCCCATCATCTATTGTACCCAGGAAGGTAACAAGGGGGCGCTCTAATAATTATGTATAGATATAGCAGGGGTCAGTACAGAGATCCCTCCCATCATCTATTATACCCAGGACGGTAACAAGGGGGCACTCTAATAACTATGTATAGATATATCAGGGTCAGTACAGAGATCTCTGCCATCATCTATTATACCCAGGACTGTAACAAGGGGGCGCTCTAATAACTATGTATAGATATATCAGGGGTCAGTACAGAGATCACTCCCATCATCTATTATACCCAGGACTGTAACAAGGGGGCGCTCTAATAACTATGTATAGATATATTAGGGGTCAGTACAGACATCCCTCCCATCATCTATTATACCCAGGACTGTAACAAGGGGGCGCTCTAATAACTATGTATAGAACTTCAATTGTTATGTAAACCCTGTCCCCAAATATAGACCATGCCCCCTAACCCAACCGTGCCAGCTGAGTACACTGAAGAATACTCCTAGCAGTCAGGGCCCCTTAGTGGCATCTGCCAGCCTTCCTTGTAGCAGACGCAGCTATTCCACCATCGCCAGCTGTGCTATAAATATGAAGCAAATGGGAAGTCCAGTGTCTTGGACAAAATCTAAAAGCAGAACAGCGAGTCTCAGACATTGACGCTGCAGTCCTTCTACGGGGATCATCAACGAACTATCTCAGGTTGGAGTAACGGGGTCGATAGAAGACAAATAACACGTAATTATTTAGAATGAAGGACCTGGGAGTTTGAGAAGTCCACTCTAGGTGGCGCACTAATGCCTGGTGTATACTGCCTGACTATATAAGCCCACAGGGACGGTGCGGATGTGTATTATCATCTGGAGGTTAAGAGCTATTCCCATCTCCAATCTTTATCTGTGAGATGGATATAGTAAGAGAGAGGATGTGCACGAGAGGTCGGAGAGCTGGCATCCTTTCATCTGTGGATGGAGAGGTGGTATCCTGTCATCTGTGGACGGAGAGGTGGCATCCTGTTATCTGTGGACGGAGAGGTGGTATCCTGTCATCTGTGGATGGAGAGGTGGTATCCTGTCATCTGTGGATGGAGAGGTGGCATCCTGTCATCTGTGGATGGAGAGGTGGCATCCTGTCATCTGTGGATGGAGAGGTGGTATCCTGTCATCTGTGGACGGAGAGGTGGCATCCTGTTATCTGTGGACGGAGAGGTGGTATCCTGTTATCTGTGGATGGAGAGGTGGCATCCTGTCATCTGTGGTCGGAGAGGTGGTATCCTGTCATCTGTGGACAGAGAGGTGGCATCCTGTCATCGGTGGATGGAGAGATGCCATCCTGTTATCTGTGGTCGGAGAGGTGGCATCCTGTCATCTGTGGATGGAGAGGTGATATCCTGTCATCTGTGGATGGAGAGGTGGCATCCTGTCATCTGTGGATGGAGAGGTCGCATCCTGTTATCTGTGGATGGAGAGGTGGCATCCTGTCATTTGTGGATGGAGAGGTGGTATCCTGTCATCTGTGGATGGAGAGGTGGCATCCTGTTATCTGTGGACGGAGAGATGGCATCCTGTCATCTGTGGATGGAGAGGTGGCATCCTGTTATCTGTGGACGGAGAGGTAGCATCCTGTCATATGTGGATGGAGAGGTGGCATACTGTCATTTGTGGTAGGAGAGGTGGCATCCTGTCATCTGTGGATGGAGAGGTGGCATCCTGTTATCTGTGGACGGAGAGGTGGCATGCTGTCATTTGTGGTAGGAGAAGTGGCATCATGTCATCTGTGGTAGGAGTGGTGGCATCCTGTCATCTGTGGTTGGAGAGGTGGCATCCTGTCATCTGTGGACAGATAGGTGGCATCCTGTCATCTGTGGACGGAGAGGTGGCATCCTGTCAACTGCAGACAGAGAGGTGGCATCATGTCATCTGTGGTCGGAGAGGTGGCATCCTGTCATCTGTGGTCGGATAGGTGGCATCCTGTCATCTGTGGTTGGAGAGGTGGCATCCTGTCATCTGTTGTCGGAGGGGTGGCATCCTGTCATCTGTGGACGGAGAGGTGGCATCCTGTCATCTCTGGTCGGAGAGGTGGCATCCTGTCATATGTGGTCGGAGAGTGGCATCCTGTCATCTGTAGTCGGAGAGGTGGCATCCTGTCATATGTGGTCGGAGAGTTGGCATCCTGTCATCTGTGGTTGGAGGGGTGGCATCCTGTCATATGTGGTCGAAGAGGTGGCATCCTGTCATCTGTGGTCGGAGAGGTGGCATCCTGTCATCCGTGGTCGGAGAGGTGGCATCCTGTCATTTGCGGTCGGAGAGGTGGCATCTTGTCATCTGTGGTCGGAGAGGTGGCATCCTGTCATCTGTGGTCGGAGAGGTGGCATCCTGTCATCTCTGGTCGGAGAGGTGGCATCCTGTCATCTGTGGTCGGTGAGGTGGCATCCTGTTATCTGTGGTCGGAGAGGTGGCATCCTGTCATCCGTGGTCGGAGAGTTGGCATCCTGTCATTTGTGGTCGGAGAGGTGGCATCCTGTCATCTGTGGTCGGAAAGGTGGCATCCTGTCATCTGTGGACAGATAGGTGGCATCCTGCCATCTGTGGACGGAGAGGTGGCATCCTGTCAACTGCGGACAGAGAGGTGGCATCCTGTCATCTGTGGTTGGAGAGGTGGCATCCTGTCATCTGTGGTCGGAGGGGTGGCATCCTGTCATCTGTGGACGGAGAGGTGGCATCCTGTCATCTCTGGTCGGAGAGGTGGCATCCTGTCATATGTGGTCGGAGAGTGGCATCCTGTCATCTGTGGTCGGAGAGGTGGCATCCTGTCATATGTGGTCGGAGAGTTGGCATCCTGTCATCTGTGGTTGGAGGGGTGGCATCCTGTCATATGTGGTCGAAGAGGTGGCATCCTGTCATCTGTGGTCGGAGAGGTGGCATACTGTCATCTGTGGTCGGAGAGGTGGCATCCTGTCATTTGTGGTCGGAGAGGTGGCATCTTGTCATCTGTGGTCGGAGAGGTGGCATCCTGTCATCTGTGGTCGGAGAGGTGGCATCCTGTCATCTCTGGTCGGAGAGGTGGCATCCTGTCATCTGTGGTCGGTGAGGTGGCATCCTGTTATCTGTGGTCGGAGAGGTGGCATCCTGTCATCCGTGGTCGGAGAGTTGGCATCCTGTCATTTGTGGTCGGAGAGGTGGCATCCTGTCATCTGTGGTCGGAGAGGTAGCATCTTGTCATCTGTGGTCGGAGAGGTGGCATCCAGTTATCTGTGGTCGGAGAGGTGGAATCATGTCATCTGTGGTCGGAGAGGTGGCATCATGTCATCTGTGGTCGGAGAGGTGGCATCCTGTCATGTGTGGTCAGAGAGGTGGCATCCTGTCATCTGTGGTCGGAGAGGTGGCATCCTGTCATCTTTGGTCAGAGAGGTGGTATCCTGTCATCTGTGGTCGGAGAGGTGGCATACTGTCATCTGTGGTCGGAGAGGTGGCATCTTGTCATCTGTGGTCGGAGAGGTGGCATCCTGTTATCTGTGGTCGGAGAGGTGGCATCCTGTCACGTGGTCGGAGAGGTGGCATCCTGTCATCTCTGGTCGGAGAGGTGGCATCCTGTCATCTGTGGTCAGAGAGGTGGCATCCTGTCATCTGTGGTCGGAGAGGTGGCATTCTGTCATCTGTGGTCGGAGAGGTGGCATCTTGTCATCTGTGGTCAGAGAGGTGGCATCCTGTTATCTGTGGTCGGAGAGGTGGCATCCTGTCACATGTGGTCGGAGAGGTGGCATCCTGTCATCTCTGGTCGGAGAGGTAGCATTCTGTCATCTGTGGTCAGAGAGGTGGCATTCTGTCATCTGTGGTCGGAGAGGTGGCATCCTGTCATCTGTGGTCGGAGAGGTGGCATCCTGTCATCTGTGGTCGGAGAGGTGGCATCCTGTCATCCGTGGTTGCGCCGCGGTCAGATAACGCCAGATTGTTTTCTTATCACTTCCCCCACATAAACACACAAGATGCATTTAGCTTCTATTGTGATAAAAGCGGCATTGTCTGGGCTCAAGGGGTTAAAAGCACACGTGAGAAGCTGCAGCAGGACGCGCTCCATGTCCAGCCATGTACGTACACGGAGGACTTACAGCTAGCGGACCATCAAATGTCCCGGACTATCGGAGGAATAAACCTAAAATATGTTAGTAACAATCGCTAACACGTTTATCAGAAAATGACACAAAACCCCTTTTCCTGCGGCTCCGCCGGCCGTCACGGGGGGGCTGTGGGGAGATATACTAAAGGCCCATTTACACGGAACCATGAACGCTCACAAATTGCTCAAAGGACAGTTTGACTGAGAGAGGCTGCACCACAATGTCCACAGGAAGGGGGTAACTTACTGAGACCCCCAGCAATCTCATGGCAGGGACCCCCATGTCCCCCGTCCTCCTCACAGCGGGGTTACAGCACCCTTCGCAGGGAGGAGACTGAATGCAGCGCAGGTCACACGCGAACGCATCAATAGTTTTTGCCTGGAAAACTCCTTTATGCCCTCAGGCTGAACATCTATATATAAATGAAGGCAAAAGCCCTCACTGACTGACGGACGGACGGATTAACAGACGGAGGGACTGACGGACAGACAGATTAACAGACGGATAGGCGGACGGACTGACGGACAAACTGACTGACTGACTGATAGACGGACGGACTAGCTGACTGATGGACAGACGGACGGACTGACTGACTATATACTAAAGAGAATCTACCTCCCCTCTATGTGTATATACTGAGGAGAATCTACCTCACCTCTATGTGTATATACTGAGGAGAATCTACCTCACCTCTATGTGTATATTCTGAGGAGAATCTACCTCACCTCTATGTGTATATACTGAGGAGAATCTACCTCACCTCTGTGTGTATATACTGAGGAGAATCTACCTCACCTCTGTGTGTATATACTGAGGAGAATCTACCTCCCCTCTATGTGTATATACTGAGGAGAATCTACCTCCCCTCTATGTGTATATACTGAGGAGAATCTACCTCACCTCTATGTGTATATACTGAGGAGAATCCATCTTCCCCTCTATGTGTATATACTGAGGATAATCTACCTCACCTCTATGTGTATATACTGAGGAGAATCTACCTCACCTCTGTGTGTATATACTGAGGAGAATCTACCTGACCTCTATGTGTATATACTGAGGAGAATCTACCTCACCTCTATGTGTATATACTGAGGAGAATCTACCTCACCTCTAGGTGTATATACTAAGGAGAATCTTCCTCACCTCTATGTGTATATACTGAGGAGAATCTATCTCCCCTCTTTGTGTATATACGGAGAAGAATCTACCTACCCTCTATGTGTATATACGAAGGAGAATCTACCTCACCTCTATGTGTATATACTGAGGAGAATCTACCTGACCTCTATGTGTATATACTGAGGAGAATCTCTCACCTCTATGTGTATATGCTGAGGAGAATCTACCTGACCTCTATGTGTATATACTGAGGAGAATCTACCTCACTTCTGTGTGTATAAACTGAGGAGAATCTAACTCACCTCTATGTGTATATACTGAGGAGAATCTACCTCACCTCTGTGTGTATATACTGAGGAGAATCTACCTCACCTCTATGTGTATAGACTGAGGAGAATCTACCTCACCTCTATGTGTATATACTGAGGAGAATCTACCTCACCTCTATGTGTATAGACTGAGGAGAATCTACCTCACCTCTATGTGTATATACTGAGGAGAATCTACGTCACCTCTATGTATATACTGAGAAGAATCGACCTCACCTCTATGTGTATATACTGAGGAGAATCTACCTCACCTCTCTGTGTATATACTGAGGAGAATCTACCTCACCTCTGTGTGTATAGACTGAGGAGAATCTACCTCACCTCTATGTGTATATACTGAGGAGAATCTACGTCACCTCTATGTATATACTGAGAAGAATCTACCTCACCTCTATGTGTATATACTGAGGAGAATCTACCTCACCTCTATGTGTATATACTGAGGAGAATCTACCTCACCTCTATGTGTATATACTGAGGAGAATCTACCTCACCACTATGTGTATATACTGAGGAGCATCTTCCTCACCTTTGTGTGTATATACTGAGGAGAATCTACCTCACTTCTGTGTGTATATACTGAGGAGAATCAACCTCACCTCTATGTGTATATACTGAGGAGAATCTACCTCACCTCTATGTATATACTGAGAAGAATCGACCTCACCTCTATGTGTATATACTGAGGAGAATCTACCTCACCTCTATGTGTATATACTGAGGAGAATCTACCTTACCACTATGTGTATATACTGAGGAGAATCTACCTCACCTCTATGTGTATATACTGAGGGGAATCTACCTCACCTCTATGTGTATATACAGAGGAGAATCTACCTCACCACTATGTGTATATACTGAGGAGCATCTACCTCACCTCTATGTGTATACACTAAGGAGAATCTACCTCACCACTATGTGTATATACTGAGGAGCATCTACCTCACCTCTATGTGTATATACTGAGGAGAATCTACCTCACCTCTGTGTGTATATACTGAGGAGCATCTACCTCACCTCTATGTGTATATACTGAGGAGAATCTACCTCACCTCTATGTGTATATACTGAGGAGCATCTACCTCACCTCTGTGTGTATATACTGAGGAGCATCTACCTCACCTCTATGTGTATATACTGGGGAGAATCTACCTCACCACTATGTGTATATACTGAGGAAAATCTACCTCCCCTCTATGTGTATATACTGAGGAGAATCTACCTCACCTCTATGTGTATATACTGGGGAGAATCTACCTCACCACTATGTGTATATACTGAGGAGAATCTACCTCCTCTCTATGTGTATATACTGAGGAGAATCTACCTCACCTCTATGTGTAGACACTAAGGACAATCTACCTCACCACTATGTGTTTATACTGAGGAGCATCTACCTCACCTCTATGTGTATATACTGAGGGGAATCTACCTCACCACTATGTGTATATATTGAGGAGAATCTACCTCACCTCTCTGTGTATATACTGAGGGGAATCTACCTCACCACTATGTGTATATACTGAGGAGCAGCTACCTCACCTCTATGTGTATATACTGAGGGGAATCTACCTCATCACCATGTGTATATACTGAGGAGAATCTACCTCACTTCTATGTGTATATACTAAGGAGAATCTACCTTACCTCTGTGTGTATATATACTGAGGAGAATCTACCTCACCTCTATGTGTATATACTGAGGAGCATCTACCTCACCTCTATGTGTATATACTGAGGAGAATCTACCTCACCTCTGTGTGTATATACTGAGGAGAATCTACCTCACCTCTGTGTGTATATACTGAGGAGCATCTACCTCACCTCTATGTGTATATACTGAGGAGAATCTACCTCACCTCTATGTGTATATACTGAGGAGAATCTACCTCCCCTCTGTGTGTATATATTGAGGAGAATCTACCTCACCTCTGTGTGTATATACTGAGGAGAATCTACCTCACCTCTATGTGTATATACTGAGGAGAATCTGCCTCACCTCTATGTGTATATATTGAGGAGAATCTACCTCACCTCTATGTGTATATACTGAGGAGAATCTACCTCACCTCTATGTGTATATACTGAGGAGAATCTGCCTCACCTCTATGTGTATATATTGAGGAGAATCTACCTCACCTCTATGTGTATATACTGAGGAGAATCTACCTCACCTCTATGTGTATATACTGAGGAGCATCTACCCCCCCCTCTATGTGTATATACTGAGGAGAATCTACCTCACCTCTGTGTGTATATACTGAGGATAATCTACCTCACCTCTATGTGTATATACTGAGGAGAATCTACCTCACCTCTATGTGTATATACTGAGGAGCATCTACCCCCCCTCTATGTGTATATACTGAGGAGAATCTACCTCACCTCTGTGTGTATATACTGAGGAGAATCTACCTCACCTCTATGTGTATATACTGAGGAGAATCTACCTCACCTCTATGTGTATATACTGAGGAGCATCTACCCCCCCTCTTTGTGTATATACTGAGGAGAATCTACCTCACCTCTGTGTGTATATACTGAGGAGAATCTACCTCACATCTATGTGTATATACCGAGGAGCATCTACCTCACCTCTGTGTGTATATACTGAGGAGAATCTACCTCACCTCTGTGTGTATATACTGAGGAGAATCTACCTCACCTCTATGTGTATATACAGCGGAGAATCTACCTCCCCTCTACGTATATACTGAGGAGCATCTACCTCACCTCTGTGTGTATATACTGAGGAGCATCTACCTCGCCTCTATGTGTATATACTGAGGAGAATCTACCTCACCTCTATGTGTATATACTGAGGAGCATCTACCTCACCTCTATGTGTATATACTGAGGAGAATCTACCTCACCTCTATGTGTATATACTGAGGAGCATCTACCCCCCCTCTATGTGTATATACTGAGGAGAATCTACCTCACCTCTGTGTGTATATACTGAGGAGAATCTACCTCACCTCTATGTGTATATACTGAGGAGAATCTACCTCACCTCTATGTGTATATACTGAGGAGCATCTACCCCCCCTCTATGTGTATATACTGAGGAGAATCTACCTCACCTCTGTGTGTATATACTGAGGAGAATCTACCTCACATCTATGTGTATATACCGAGGAGCATCTACCTCACCTCTGTGTGTATATACTGAGGAGAATCTACCTCACCTCTGTGTGTATATACTGAGGAGAATCTACCTCACCTCTATGTGTATATACAGCGGAGAATCTACCTCCCCTCTACGTATATACTGAGGAGCATCTACCTCACCTCTGTGTGTATATACTGAGGAGCATCTACCTCGCCTCTATGTGTATATACTGAGGAGAATCTACCTCACCTCTGTGTGTATATACTGAGGAGCATCTACCTCGCCTCTATGTGTATATACTGAGGAGAATCTACCTCACCTCTATGTGTATATACTGAGGAGAATCTACCTCCCCTCTGTGTGTATATATTGAGGAGAATCTACCTCACCTCTGTGTGTATATACTGAGGAGAATCTACCTCACCTCTATGTGTATATACTGAGGAGAATCTGCCTCACCTCTATGTGTATATATTGAGGAGAATCTACCTCACCTCTATGTGTATATACTGAGGAGAATCTACCTCACCTCTATGTGTATATACTGAGGAGCATCTACCCCCCCTCTATGTGTATATACTGAGGAGAATCTACCTCACCTCTGTGTGTATATACTGAGGAGAATCTACCTCACCTCTATGTGTATATACTGAGGAGAATCTACCTCACCTCTATGTGTATATACTGAGGAGCATCTACCCCCCCTCTATGTGTATATACTGAGGAGAATCTACCTCACCTCTGTGTGTATATACTGAGGAGAATCTACCTCACCTCTATGTGTATATACAGCGGAGAATCTACCTCCCCTCTACGTATATACTGAGGAGCATCTACCTCACCTCTGTGTGTATATACTGAGGAGAATCTACCTCACCTCTATGTGTATATACAGCGGAGAATCTACCTCCCCTCTACGTATATACTGAGGAGCATCTACCTCACCTCTGTGTGTATATACTGAGGAGCATCTACCTCACCTCTATGTGTATATACTGAGGAGAATCTACCTCACCTCTATGTGTATATACTGAGGAGCATCTACCCCCCCTCTATGTGTATATACTGAGGAGAATCTACCTCACCTCTGTGTGTATATACTGAGGAGAATCTACCTCACCTCTATGTGTATATACTGAGGAGAATCTACCTCACCTCTATGTGTATGTACTGAGGAGCATCTACCCCCCCTCTATGTGTATATACTGAGGAGAATCTACCTCACCTCTGTGTGTATATACTGAGGAGAATCTACCTCACATCTATGTGTATATACCGAGGAGAATCTACCTCACCTCTGTGTGTATATACTGAGGAGAATCTACCTCACCTCTGTGTGTATATACTGAGGAGAATCTACCTCACCTCTATGTGTATATACAGCGGAGAATCTACCTCCCCTCTACGTATATACTGAGGAGCATCTACCTCACCTCTGTGTGTATATACTGAGGAGCATCTACCTCGCCTCTATGTGTATATACTGAGGAGAATCTACCTCACCTCTGTGTGTATATACTGAGGAGAATCTTCCTCGCCTCTGTATGTATATACTGAGGAGAATCTACCTCACCTCCGTGTGTATATACTGAGGAGAATCTACCTCACCTCTATGTGTATATACTGAGGAGAATCTACCTCGCCTCTATGTGAGGTAGATTGTGAGATATTAACAGCTTAGCTGTATTCTCAGTGTTATTTTTGCCCTCACTCTGCTGCTCCTCTGTTGATCAGACTCTGTGTTTTATATATGTTATAGGACCTTTGATGGTGTCCCCAGGGGGCGGAGCATGAGAAGCACTCACTCACATACATTAAGACGAGTGGTCGTTAGTAGTTTGCTTTTATTCCTCGGTTCCTCTAAAGTTATCACGACTTCATAAAATTTCCCTTGCAAAAAACAGGTAATCACCGGTACCAATTACTGGGGCGAAGCCGGGCGTATCAGCTTGTGGCTACTTATATGGCAGGCCTGGGTGCCTCAGTAGTCCAAGGCATGACACGCTGCTCTGATTGGCCAGCACTGCTCATGTGTGCACAACTGGCCAATCTGAACGCAGCATTCCATGTCTGACTACCCAAGAACAGCGCATCAAGTAGTGACAGGAGCGCCAAGCCATGTTGGAAGAATGAAGAGGGACCCAGATAGAAGCAGGGCGATGGCAGCAGGTCATGTAACTCCCCCCTCCAGTGCCCGGAGGAGTTGTCCTCGGACCGTGGGGTCATTTTAAAACCAACAGCATTCCTACAAATGTCACTGAAATTCTGTTGCTGTGCTTCATTATAATGGGGAGCCGCCTCGGTCCGTCTACTGCAATCGCTTCGTTGGCCAAAATAAAGCAGGATCTGGGGAAACCGGGATTAGCTCTCTTTCCTTGCAAACTGCACCTCTGTTATTCCTCCTGGAAATGTGTATATAAATTGACAACTGGGTGTTGCCACTCCCCTTGTTAATGGGATGTGTCCCTGCTATTTCTGACACTGTCCAATGAGTGTTACACTGATTGAGTTGGCACACACCCTTTATTGCATGCATTTCCAGGAGGGATATCAGAGGGACAGTCCAACACTGAGATCTCAGAACAGATTCTTCAAGTGTTTACTGAAACAGATGTGCCAGGAGATACGACAGGGGGCAGTGAAGTCATTTCCCAGTGGGCAGCAGTAATTGTCTCTCAGTAAGTACGGCTTCTGCTCGGGACGGACGGCGTTTACAGGCTCGCCGCGTCACTTGAGTCCTCGTAGCGAATCACGTCAAAGCAAAGAACGCAGAAGACAGAACGATGAATGATTTGGCAGGCAGCGAGCTCAACGGGAGCAGGAACACAGGAAGGACCATAATGCTTCACCCCACCTCACTGACATCCTGATGTAATCAGTACAGAACAGCTCCACCACCATCATCATCATCATCACCATCATTACCACCATCATCAACACTGCTATCATCATCACCATCATCATTATCAACACCGCCATCACCATCATCATCACCACCATCATCAACACTGCTATCATCATCACCATCATCATCATCAACACCACCATCACCATCATTATCACCATCATCATCACCATCATCAACACCGCTATCATCAACACCACCATCATGATCACCATCATTACCACCATCATCAACACCGCTATCATCATCACCACCATCATCATCAACACCACCATCACCATCATTACCACCATCATCATCACCATCATTACCACCATCATCAACACTGCTATCATCATCACCACCATCATCATCATCATCACCATCATTATCACCATCATCATCATCACCATCACCATCACCATCATCATCACCATCATTATCACTATCATCATCATCATCACCATCACCACCATCATCATCAACACCACCATCATTATCAGCACCACCATCATTATCAGCACCATCATCATCAACACCACCATCACCATCATCATCACCATCATTACCATCATCATCAACACCACCATCATCATCACCACCATCATCATCAACACCATCATCACCATTATCATCACCATCATTACCACCATCATCAACACTGCTATCATCATCACCACCATCATCATCATCACCATCATTATCACTATCATCATCATCATCACCATCACCATTACCATCATTATCACTATCATCATCATCATCACCATCACCACCATCATCATCAACACCACCATCATTATCAGCACCATCATCATCACCACCATCATCATCAACACCACCATCATTATCAGCACCATCATCATCACCACCATCATCATCAACACCATCATCACCATCATCATCACCATCATTACCACCATCATCAACACCGCTATCATCATCACCACCATCATCATCAACACCATCATCACCATCATCATCACCATCATTATCACCATCATCAACACCGCTATCATCATCACCACCATCATCATCAACACCACCATCATTACCACCATCATCAACACCGCTATCATCATCACCACCATCATCATCAACACCACCATCATTACCACCATCATCAACACCGCTATCATCATCACCACCATCATCATCAACACCACCATCACCATCATCATCACCATAATCATCACCATCAATATGATCTCCCCCATCATCATGATCATAACCACCATCATCACCACCATCACCATCATTATTACTACCACCATCATCATCATCACCATACTGTTTTACTCACTAACCAATCCTAGTGTTTTGCTTACTGAGCCCCCACACTGCCTCCGTTGTAAGACGCCCAAACCTGACAGGAGTATGATCCGACTCCTCTATATGTGGTCGCACACACGAGCGAGTCTTTCTAGCATCGCATAGCCTTGCGGGAACGTCTTTGGCGCCTCGCATCGCATCACGCATTGTTTTCAATGGGGCCAGCGCAGCATTGCACAACATGCAAGGTTTACCCATCGAAAGCAATGGGAAACACTCCGCCATCTTCCACTGCGGCTAAAAGCCGTGGCGGAGGATCGCCGCTTTCATGAAGTGATGCCAGATGCTTTTAACACAAAAACGCCTTGCATCCGCCGGGACTGCGCATGTTGGCGAGCGCGGCATCAGGCCGAGTCTCACGGTCCACCATCACACTCGCCTCACTGAGCCACCATGCTGCTCATCTCCTCCAAGACTTTAATCATTCTGATTTTCTTTCTGCATATTTTCTATCTGCACCTACAAAGTGACGTTCTTATAACAGATGACCTCAGCTGCTGCAGAACCTCAGAGCTGCATGCTATAAACTGCTGGAACCTCCTAATGCTCAGCTCCTCTTGTCTACAACAGATATTGCATTCTTCCAGCTGACCCTCCATTCTGTAGACGTCTATAGGGCCGGTGTACACTAGGGGGCGCCACACTCTCTCACAATCACCGTATGCCCCACTATTGTCCGTGAGACCACCGTCTAGGCGCAAACATGAAGCAAAGAGGTCACCTGCGCGGTGGCAGAGCGCTCTAAGAAGCTGTGAACATCTTTCCATCTTTTTCCTTTTTATGATGTTTTTCTTATTTTACTGCCAGAAAGTAATTAAAAAGGAGCCGAAGTCTAACGAGACGCAGAACGAGTCGCCCCGCAGATGCCCCCCGCCAGCCTCTTATCAAAGATTCCTCTGCCATATTGCTCCAAGCTGTTTTGCATTGTTATCCTTCTTCTGGAGTTCGGCATCCCTGCGCCTCATGGCGCTCCGTAGGCTCACATCTGCAGAGCATCCCCGCCGCAGCCTTCCAAGTTCTCCTCAATGTGTGGTTGCAAGCTGTATCCTCAGTGAACTTGTGGTGAAGGTCTGGGGATAGCCCACCAGTCGTGCCCATCACATGCCACGGCCCGGTGATCGGTCCTCGGTGGCTGGGGCGCTGGCTCTATGGCACGACTAGTTGTGGCATATCACAATATTGCCCACATAAGAGATGAAGACTCGTCGCTGGGTAGAAATAACAAGCTGACGTCATCCGTTCTGGGAATCAGAGGAGGTGCCGTCGTCACATAGCATGGGGATATTGGCTCACCTCGCAGTGCGCTGGACCAAGTCTACAATCACTCTTTGGCTGCTGTGCTCTCATCTGCTTCTGATCTGAGGTTTAGGTAAAGTCATCATTAAACAGTTTAAAGTGAGAACCGCAACATTCGGCTTCACTGATACAGAGCTCCAAATCCTCTGCAGAGACCTAAAAGGAAATGACAGACGTCTGGATACCTGCTGCCACCACTAGAGGGAGCTTAAGAGCTTACTGCATACAGTCTTGTTATAGAGTTCAATGCATAGACAGTATGCAGTAAGCTCCTGAGCTCCCCCTAGTGGTGGCTGCAGGAAGAAGAATTTTAACATTTCATTTTATGTCTAAGCAGAGGATTTGGAACTCTGTATCAGAAAAATGATATAAAGTTACATTAAAAACTGCAGTTTTTGCTCACTTTGTCCACAGCTCTCTTCTGGCAGCTGCTACTGTTGTAATCAGACTGTGACCCCTGACCTCTTCCTCACAGTGACTTTGCTCCCGAGGTGCACTACAAGGGACACTGTTAATACTGGGGTCACTATGGAGGACATTATTACAGGGCCAATATGGGGGTTACTATTCTTACCGGGGCCACTGTGGGGGAACTATTACTACTAGGGTCACTATGGGGGATATTATAACTACTGGTGCCATTATAATGGTCACTATTACGACAAGGACCACTAAATGGGGTGACAATTAATAGTGGGACCACTATCAGGGCCACTATTACTACTTGAACCACCAACAACGTCACTATTATTATTGGAGCCATTAAGGGGATCATTCATTCTGCTGGGGCCATTAAGGGGGTCACTATTACAATTGGTGCCACTACTGAGGTCACTATTAATACTGGGGCCACCAAAAGTTTCACTATTAGTAGTGGGGCCTCCATGGGGGTTAATTTAACTACTGGGACAACCATGGAGACACTATTATCACTGGGACAACTAACAGGGTCACTAATACTACTGGGAACACTAACAGGTCACTATTACTACTAGGACCACTAACGGGTCACTATTACTACTAGGACCACTTTTGGGGTCACTATTACTACTAGGACCACTAACGGGTGACTATTACTGGTGCAGCCATTAAGGGGCTCACTATTACAATTGGTGCCACTACTGAGGTCACTATTAATACTGGGGCCACCATGGGTTTCACTATTACTAGTGGGGCCACCACTGGGGCCAACACTAACAGGTCACTATTACTAGTGGGGCCACCACTGGGGCCACCACTAACAGGTCACTATTACTATTGGTGCCACTACTGAGGTCACTATTAATACTGGGGCCACCATGGGTTTCACTATTACTAGTGGGGCCACCACTGGGGCCACCACTAACAGGTCACTATTACTATTGGGGACACTGCTGCGGCCAATATTACTCTGTCACTGGTTCCAATATCTGTTGGGTATCTCATGTATTAGCGCTTTTAATGCCTATGAAATGAGTGTTTTTTTGCGTAGGGGGTGGGGCATCATTTCACGCTTCGCCTCCTATGGCAGAAAGGCTTGGGGCGCCTCTGTGATCAGCTAATTAGTAGGGAGCCTCCGGGTAATAAGGGATTGTGAAAAGTGGACGATCCCTTTAAGAGAGTCACAGATAAAACAGACGCGAGCCTTGGACCTGAGCCTGGAAGTTCACAGAAATAAAAAGGGACTGTGATTCGGGGCGTTAGCGCGCGCTCGTTACCTGTTAGGAGTCCAAAACCAACAAGGTGCGAGCCGAAAGCAGAATATTCAGCAGAATCTAAACAGCGAGGTTAAAATATCCTCGGAACGCGTAAAAATAGCCTCTTGTGCCCCACCCAGACACCGCGGCCGAGGCGTCTGACCCTCAACTCCTGACATGTGACACTCTTAAAGAGACACTTCCCCTCGCACCCAGATATACAGATGGCCGGGGAGACTCGAGCACACAGGTGGGATTACAGGGGATTTACGGAAGAAATGACCAAAATGCCTTTTCTTGGTCTAAAATTCCAGTACTGGGTGTATTTATGTATAGGGCCAGATTCTAAGTTTAATTGCAGAACTCTATTGCCCCCTAGTGGTAAGTGCAGGAATGACCCTGGTTGTCACATAGCGGCTCACAGGAAGGTTGTTACTTTAGATTGAAGTCCCTTATCTATTGACAGGGTGGTCCAATGGATGGAGACACCAGAAGAAATGGAAGACGATGATTGAGAACGCCATCCTGCCTGGCATGTTACTAAGGAGGAGGGCGAAATCTGCGAGGGGCGAAGTCCAACACGGCAGCCATTTTGAAAGCCACCAATGTGGAAGCTGTTGCTATTTTCCTATGGCGTCTGTCACAGTAGAGAGGTGTGCGTGGTACCATCATCGGGCAGATCCTGGCTACACACAAATGGCACCGATACAAGATACAGTTTCTGTATCACATCCATGAGGACAAGTCCGATCGCCAGACTGAAGTTGCAGAATGAGTCTCAGAACAAATTCAGCGGGACGCA
Organism: Eleutherodactylus coqui; assembly: GCF_035609145.1. Classification (NCBI taxonomy): domain Eukaryota; kingdom Metazoa; phylum Chordata; class Amphibia; order Anura; family Eleutherodactylidae; genus Eleutherodactylus; species Eleutherodactylus coqui. The sequence continues at coordinate 3,456,934 of NC_089840.1, read as the reverse complement.
CAATCCAAAGAGACGGAACCGCTCAACGATGAGGAAGATGTCTATGTGAGCAACAAAACCTTCACTGCAGGACCGACACAAACCAGGACTGGACAGATACCTCGTTATCACATCTATCTATCTATCTCCTATCTATCTATCTCCTATCTATCTATCTCCTATCTATCTATCTATCTCCTATCTATCTATCTATCTATCTATCTATCTATCTATCTATCTATCTATCTATCTCCTATCTATCTATCTATCAATCTATCTATCTCATATCTATCTATCTATCTATCTCCTATCTATCTATCTATCTATCTATCTATCTATCTATCTATCTAATATCTATCTATCTCCTATCTATATATCTATCTCCTATCTATCTATCTATCTCATATCTATCTATCTCCTATCTATCTATCTAATATCTATCTATCTCCTATCTATATATCTATCTCCTATCTATCTATCTATCTATCTCCTATCTATCTATCTATCTATCTATCTATCTATCTATCTATCTATCTATCTATCTCCTATCTATCTATCTATCTAATATCTATCTATCTATCTATCTATCTATCTATCTATCTATCTATCTCCTATCTATCTATCTATCTATCTATCTATCTATCTATCTATCTCCTATCTATCTATCTATCTATCTATCTATCTATCTATCTCCTATCTATCTATCTATCTATCTATCTATCTATCTATCTATCTATCTATCTTATATCTATCTATCTATCTATCTCCTATCTATCTATCTCCTATCTATCTATCTATCTATCTATCTATCTCCTATCTATCTATCTCCTATCTATCTATCTATCTATCTATCTATCTATCTCCTATCTATCTATCTATCTATCTGGGTTATTGCATACAGTCTATCTATCTATCTATCTATCTATCTATCTATCTATCTATCTATCTTATATCTATCTATCTATCTATCTATTTATCTATCTTCTATCTATCTCCTATCTATCTATCTATCTATCTATCTATCTTCTATCTATCTATCTATCTATCTATCTATCTATCTATCTATATCTCATATCTATCTATCTATCTATCTATCTATCTATCTATCTATCTATCTATCTATCTATCTCATATCTATCTATCTCCTATCTATCTCATATCTATCTATCTATCTATCTATCTATCTATCTATCTATCTATCTATCTATCTATCTATCTATCTATCTATTTATCTATCTTCTATCTATCTCCTATCTATCTATCTATCTATCTATCTATCTATCTATCTATCTATCTATCTATCTTCTATCTATCTATCTATCTATCTATCTATCTATCTATCTATATCTCATATCTATCTATCTATCTATCTATCTATCTATCTCATATCTATCTATCTCCTATCTATCTCATATCTATCTATCTATCTATCTATCTATCTATCTATCTATCTATCTATCTCTCTCATATCTATCTATCTATCTATCTATCTATCTATCTTCTATCTATCTATCTATCTATCTATCTATATCTCATATCTATCTATCTATCTATCTATCTATCTATCTCATATCTATCTATCTCCTATCTATCTCATATCTATCTATCTATCTATCTATCTATCTATCTATCTATCTATCTATCTATCTATATCTCATATCTATCTATCTATATATCTATCTATCTATCTATCTATTTATCTATCTTCTATCTATCTCCTATCTATCTATCTATCTATCTATCTATCTTCTATCTATCTATCTATCTATCTATCTATCTATCTATATCTCATATCTATCTATCTATCTATCTATCTATCTATCTATCTATCTATCTATCTCATATCTATCTATCTCCTATCTATCTCATATCTATCTATCTATCTATCTATCTATCTATCTATCTATCTATCTATCTATCTATCTATCTATCTCTCTCATATCTATCTATCTATCTATCTATCTATCTATCTATCTATCTATCTTCTATCTATCTATCTATCTATCTATCTATCTATATCTCATATCTATCTATCTATCTATCTATCTATCTATCTATCTATCTATCTATCTATCTATCTCATATCTATCTATCTCCTATCTATCTCATATCTATCTATCTATCTATCTATCTATCTATCTATCTATCTATCTATCTATCTATCTATCTATCTATCTATATCTCATATCTATCTATCTATCTCCTATCTATCTATCTATCTATCTATCTTATATCTATCTATCTCCTATCTATCTCATATCTATCTATCTATCTATCTATCTATCTATCTATCTATCTATCTATCTATCTATCTATCTCCTATCTATCTATCTATCTATCTATCTATCTATCTATCTATCTATCTATCTATCTATCTATCTATCTATCTAGATTAGGAGAATAGTAGCACCTTGGGATTCAGATGAAGGCGATAAACACAACCCATGAGGTCACCAATCCACCTGTAATCCACAATGAGTGGAGAGCTGCAATAGTAGCAAACAGGAATGTTGGGGGTCATGTAGTCAAAGTAAGGAGTAACCTACTGCGCTGGTGCCTAGATGGATAGGAACATACTAACTCGGGAGAGGGGAGAACATCAGCCCAGCGGTCCCGGGGTAGATATCTGTGCCCTCTACATCCAGGGAAGCTTAGTATAAATATGGTGGCGTCCCACGTCCCGAGTCAGGTCCGTAGATGTCCACAATTACTCCACATAGTCTGAAGGTCCAATTTAATATATATGACATACAACGCGTTTCGGCCTTACAGCCTTGTTGTAGTATATCTGGCGCTGGGGACATTGCCATCAGCGTTGCTGTTACCATGTGCTTCCGTACGGTCGCCTATGCCCCGTTGCCATCCATCGGAGGTCCCCGCTAATATCTCCTGACCCTAGCTGTAATTATTAGTGATACACCGTTATCTCAGTACAGAACATTCCGGATCGCGTTGTGTTCCATAAGAGACGTTCGTGGCCCCTGGGAGCAGATAGATTCGGCGCTCACAATGCGATCGGCCGGGAGGACGTGGTGCCTCACAGCCACAGCAGCAGAATGAGGCGCATCCAATGTATATTAATAGACTTGGCCAGACAGCGATATTAAAATTCCTGCTTTCTGTCCTGTTCTTTCTGTTCCCGCTCCAGTGATGGCAGCCGGCGAGAGCCGCGGAGCTTATTCTCTTCGGCTGCCTTGGGGTGGGACACATGTTTTATATTTTGGAGAATTGCCTTCATGCCATCGCCCTGCATCCACATAAGCATCAGCGTAGACGGCTCATGTATGCCGAACATTAACCCCTCCAGTAAGTCCATGCTGGGTCAGAGGTCGCCCCAAAATCACCTAATGTATTTGGGTATATATATATACAGTATATACACACATAATGAATGGTCACTTTATTAGAGCCCCTTAATTAGCACCTCCGGCCTTTCATTACAGACCCCAGCCCCTCTATTACAGCCCACAACCCCTTATTAGAGCCGCCAGCCTTTTATCAGACCCTGGCCCTCTCAGGATTGGCGCTCCCCTGTATGGTAATTCTCCCCGTGACCCCGGAGCATAAAGTCACGGGACAAGTTTTCCGTGGATCAGTTTCAGTGTGAATCCACATTAGATGGAAGATCCAGCGATCGGAGCGACTTCCAGCGGGGCCGGTCATCGGTGCTGGACTAGCCGGGGGCTCACCGCCAACCGTGGGGGAAGGGGGTGGGGTTGGTTTCTCGTGTAACGCGGTGAAGAGTATACAGAGAATGGCGCGGTCGAGGAAAACATCCAGTGAAAGGGGATCCTGTGGATGGAAACGACTCATCACTGAAAGGGATCGGAGGAGGATGTCAGGAATCGTTCTGACCAACAGGCTGCACAGTCAGCTGAATACAACGCTGGAGCTCCAACTAACGTGTCCGAACGCACAACTCGCCGTTCCTCCGCACGGATGGTATAACAGCGGGCGACCAGTTCCAGCGCCATTGTGTCTAAGAGGAACAGGAAGACTCCAGTGGGCAAAAGAGCGCAAAACTTGTATCACTGAGCAGCGGAGAAACATCTCCTGGTCAGATGGGGCCAGATTTATGTGCTGATGGGAGGTCAGAATTTGGTGCAAGCAGCATGAATCGCTGACCCCTTCCTGTCCGCTGGTGGCGGTGCAGTATTGGTGGGGGAGGTTTCCTTGGTGCACCCGGGTCCCCTGAGACCTGTGAAATCTATACCATGGCAAACTGCTGCGGTTCTGAAGGCGGAGGCGCCCCCTGTGCTACCAGGTGGGGGTCTAATAACGGCGCCGCCCGATGTTTATATGCAATAATATAACCTAGCGTGTGATTGTCTCGTTATTTTCTGGCCCCGGCTCTAATTACATAGTCCTACCCTCCCGCCGCTGCAGCCGCCCGGTGACCAAGAAGTGCTGATGCATCCTGTACTTCAAGGAGGCTTCGAAAGTCAAAACCTTCTGCAATCTTTGATATTTAAACGTCTCACCTTGTTTACTGTTCTTGTATCTTCACGCATTTATAGCGCCACAATAATGACTTTAATAAAAAGAATTGCTTGGGTATCGGAAAAAAACGTGGCGCTTCCAATCATCTGCACAAAAATGTCTCAAACTGCTCCGCTGTGCCATGTGACATCAGTGAGCTAGAGGCGGCCTGCGGGGGGCGGCAGCGGTCAGACATGTCACCTACAGCGGACCGTGTCTTCACTTACAGCCACTCTGCCAGACAGACGAAGAAAGACTTTAATTGAAGCCAAATAAGTCGCACTTCTGGCCGACCATCAAATTTCCTGCAGCTGATGAGCCAAGAGAACTCCCAGCGAGCGCGGAACCTCGGTGGCGGCTCAATACGAGCCTTGTTGTCTAATTAAGCCTAACACATTTTTCATCAAGGAGTAACGAGAGCCAAGATGTGACCGATCCCTCTAATATTAGCTCTTGTAATGCACATAGTAGCCTGCAGGCGGGTTCCTGCGTCCCCGGGGACGGCCAATGGACCAGGAGGCTGTGTGGCATCCAATGAGATGAAGGCAATGCATGATGGTAAATTCGCAGTAGTGCAGCTATTTCTGAAGGGGTTCACCGGGCTATAATAACATGTGATTGCTGAGGATGTGATACCAGGACTGCCATGGTCCTCTCAGCAATGGGGTCATAACGCTTGTGTAAGGGAGGGGTTCACACAACATATAGAGTGGACTGCGTCTTTAAGAGGGGTCGGAGGAGTGAAAGCTTTTGGGCAGGAAGCAGCAGAGTGAGAGAGTTGGGTGCATTTGGTCCTATGGATCGTGTTGCCATTGAGAGAAGTTCTATCCAGTTGGAACAGACTGTGGTGTATGAAACATTGTCATGGCCAACGCCTCCTCCGGTTCTGCCCCCTCCGACTCCTTCCAGGGAGCGAGGCGCAGCAACTTTGTGATTCGTGTACTTCAAAACTGTTCTGCTTGGTTGCAATAAACGTTTTACATCTTGGCTTTACGACCCGGTCATCTAACATCTCCCCAGACCCTCCGCTGCACTCCTTGTAGAAGAGCCTTATCTAACTAGGCCTCCAGGGGGCCCGGGGGCCAAAGCTATACTTAGGAGAGACCTGCACCGACCAGCAGAGTCTGAGCAAGGAGCGGGTGATCCGACCCAATCCAACGAGCCTGAGAACACAGAGCCCCCGACACCTGTACAGACCAGCCGATGACAAGGGGGCGCCATGCATCCAACATTCATGGCCCACCCTAAATTCAACAGGTCTGTTTGCATCAGCCAAGTTTTCGGAGATTGTCCTATTGCGTCTGAGACCTGAACACTGATGGGTAATAGTCAGCAGAGATAAAAGTGTGATTGTTCCCAAGTCATCCTGTAGATACGAGGCCTTCAATGGCTACAGACACACAACGTTACTGCAGCTTGCAGCCTCTCAGGGCCCTTCCTCAGGCTTATGGAACAGATCTGGATGGGGTGTATATATATATACAAATATACACATATGAAAAGGCACAGGCATAGCGTGTATATCCAGAAATAAGGAGGAATCCTGGGATGATCCGAAAGCTCGCTGTAACATCAGGTATTTTTGTTAGCCATTAACCCCTTAAGGACCCGACACTTTTTAGGGATTTTACCCATCTGGTAGTTTTACTGCCCGATTTTTTTTCCTTTAGTCTCCACTATTATTTTTGCTGTGTTTTTTTTCTGTGACATAGGCCGCCTGCAGACGAGCAGGTCGGATCCGGCAGCGAGAAATCTCACCGCGCGATCCGACCCCAGAGCCTGCAGGGACGAGCGCGTACTCACCCGCGCCTGGCGGCCCCGGCTCTTTGATGTGCCGGCTGCCGCGCAGCCGGCGCATGCGCAGACCGGAGCCGGCAGCCAGGTGAGTGCGTGCCCCGCAGAAAATTAGAACATGCCACGGTTTGCTTGCCGCGCGAGATTTCGCGCGGCCAAACCGCGGCCGTCTGCATAGGAGTGCGTATTGTAATGCACTCCTATGCAGACTTTCAGCGGCGGAAATCCCGCGGGAAATCCCGCGGCGGGATTTCCGCTCGTCTGCAGGCGGCCATATAGGGCGATTTTTTAAATATCTTTTTCACTGACTTTTTTCCCGTTTTTTAGTTTTATTGGGGGCAAAAAGCTTTAAAAAAAGATTTTTTTAACATATATATATATTTTTTTATTATTATTAGTAGTATATTTACGCTAAAATAAAGTATGGGACGGTTCCTCATTTTGCTTCACATGTTTTGGATTACAGGGCGCACACAGCGACGGTTTGGGTTGTTTTCTTTGTTATGTATATATTTTTATTTTATTCTGTAATTTTGTTTTACTTATTTATGTAATTATGTTTTTTACCATCTCTGTTCCCCGTGACGTCATATAAGACCTCTGGGGGGCAGTCACATGTTTTTTTTATTTCACGCTTTTCCCCTGTAGCTGGGGCATCCATGGGGGCCGCAGTTAGGGCTCAGTCACATGGGTGTTTTTTTTGTGCATAAAAACGTTTGCTCTGCGTGCGTTCAAAAAAACGCGTGACCACTAAAGATAGAACTTGTGGGTGGCGATGGACGTGGTCACATGTTTTTTTTAACGCATGCAGTGCGAACGTTTTTATGCGTTAAATATGCCCGTGTGACTGAGCCCTTACAGGGTAACATGCCCCTGTAGTGACAATAGTTACTGGTAGAGCTGGTCAGGGCCTGCTAGGACCCTGTAGCTCTGATTCGACATGACTGCCGGCTTGCATAGTGGAAAAACGAGTTTCACTTTCACTCTTTAGTACATAGCGCTCATTGAGAAAGGAGAGAAGGCAGAAAGGGTTAAAACCCATTCCTGCCTTCTCCTACGGGTTCTCGGCTGTCACTAACAGCTGACAATGTGACATGATTCTGATTTATTGCAGAACAGGGGCTTTAGTAAGCTTTAAACCCCCGCCATATTTTTACTATCTGCTAGGTTTAAAGCCCAGGACCAAGCAGCGTAAATTTACCGTGCTTGGTCCTAAATGGGTTAAAAGGTCTCATATCTACAGGATGACTTGGTTTCTCTTACTGAGAACAATCACATTTTGCTCCACTGGAGACACCAGACCAAACTTTTTTCAGTAGAGCTAAGGATGCTTCTGGTCATGCTGTGACTTCCTGCTGCGCTACATGCAGAGAGAGCTGCTTCATTCATTGTTTGTTCACCACTGCAAATAAACGTAATCCCAGATATGTAAAGTGCATCTATAAGATACCACTGCCCCTGCTGAAACACTCTATGATGCACATCTTATTATTTTATTAAAGGGGTCTGCCTCTTTACATATTGCTGGGACCAGAAGTGGTTGCTATCCACATATTCTTGGATAATTACAAAAGTGACACTTTCTCTGCTTATGTAAGGGGGGAGTGTTGCCCCCCTAAAACATTCTAGAACTTATGAAGCACAGAGGGGGCACTCCTTGCTGAGGGAGGTCCCTCCCCAGCAAGGTCCTGAAACTTACTAAGGGCCAGAAAGAGACTACATGTGCTAAAGGGTTGTGTGGTTTTGAAGGAGACCAAGTCTCCAGAAGTTTAGGGGTCTGTGAGAGGAGTAGCTGGAGCTGTGCAGCATTGAATGAGGACTGAGAGACTGCTTAAAGCTACAATAGTGCTCCTCAACAAGCTGCTGGAGTGGGAGAGAACATCCTAGGGGAGCAATAATCTGCAGGAGAACATTGGTATTGTTGTTTGGAGTTCAAGGACTCTTGGTTGTAGACTGTTTCGTAAGTGAGGTCGACCTCAGTAAATACCAATGTGCACACCAGCAGGTATGAACTAGCTTACCAGCAGGCCTGTGAGACACTAGAGAGGGCTTGAGTACTAAATTTACATATATTAGATATCAGAGTTCTACCGGATAAGACTGAACTGTGATTGGAGCCGGGGCCAGAATCGAGCCTGGACACAAATGTGCTCCGTCTGCTCTGGTGCTGTGTTCACTTGGCTCATTTTACAGATGGAAGGAGCAGGAAAGCGGAATCCACAGTTCAGATGTAAAAGCACCTCAGTGTCTCCGGACTCTGCTCCATGTCTAAATGCTAATTGCTGCTACTCTACTTCTTGCTCCTTGACTATTGTGATGCAGCCGGACCGCTTCAAGGCTTGGAACGCATGGGCAGTGTAGCCTGGCGTCTTGCATGCTTCTTATGTGAGTGGGGACCATTGACAGTTTGTCGTCCATTGGTTTGTTTATTGGAACTGTGCGTACTCCTTTGATGGCGGCATGGAGCTTGGAGGAGGAACAGAGTCTTGTTGCGTCGCTTCCGGGAGTGGCAGAGTGTGTTAGTTAAGACACAGTAGAGCTTGGAAGGTCCGCTGAGATAGTGGACGGAGGTCCTCTGGACAGCCAAGAGCTGGACGGCGCTCCTCTAGGGTTTGCCTGCCACACTGGAAAGCTAGCGGTTCCTGGAAGATTTGCGCTAAGCCCACTGGAAAGGACTATTATGAACTGTTTAGTTGATAAAGACTATTGGAGAGCCGGAATACCGTCAGAACAGAAAACAGTTGGACGTTTGCTATAAGCCCAGATAGCGGGATTATTTTGTGTTTGCTGCGGTCGCACCAGCCGGTCCACTTCTGTTACTTGTTAATAGTTAACCATTTGTTTGCAGTGTACCTGAGAAGCTCCCGGGCCGCAGTAATGTTTCACAGCTAGTTTAAGGACATACAACATAGGCCAAAAGCATGCCTGGAATGGCCAGAGCCGGGGCATGAGGCACTCTTAATGGCATTGCCTCATAAGGTAGATAAGTCCACCATGACTATAGGGATGGTCATGCAATGAGTCAAACCAAGCACACCACACTGCCCCCAACAGCATCTCTGCCGACCCCATTGCCTGCACCGGCCCTGGTCCAACACCCCTCTGTTGGGTCAGGAGATGTCCCCACCATTTCCCCAGTCCACCTCTAAATGCCCTTGCCACTATAGAGTTCCTATGGCACATTTTCGCCATTCTCCATTGGCCTACATGTACCACCGCCTTGCCATGTTGTTTTACCCTTCTGCACCTGTGAATCACCTCCTAACACATACTAATAAATATAGTGCCGCTATGTCCACCGGTGTACAGTTAGGCGGTCTGCCGGTACATAGACTTTCTACTGAGCCTATATGGTGCTCTGGGCAGCGGGCACTTAGATGAGCGCTTCTCCCCCGTTCTTTTTCAGCAGTTGGTGGGGGGTTCGCCCCGAGACCCTTCTGACGTACGGCTATGGCGTGATACGCTTCCGGCATTTTAGTTACGCTTTCACTTTGCAGGGATCAGTAATGCGGTTTAAAATCCCAACTTAGTTGTACGGGGAATTAAACAAAGTCTTTAGGGTAATGGCGGGCGAGCGGCGGCATATGACAGAAGCGGGGAGGCATCCTGCTTGTACGTGTACACAAGGGTCTTAGATCCCTCCAGTTCCTCAGGATTCGTCTGGCGCGGCGCCCGGCTGTGCGTGCTTATCACATCATTAGAGAAGGCCCCATAATAATAGGCAGACATTAGGAATTGCCTTTCAGCCAAAGCCAAAAAATTTCACAATCCGTGTTTGTCAGATAACTTTAGCAGCATTGAAAAAGCAACGTTCTGCTAAAAATGGATGAAATAACCAATATGGGCCCAATTATCAGCCCTGTTTGATAATGCGGACCAACAGAAGACGCTCTTTGAATTTCTTCACAGACATATGTGCTTCAGAGATTGGTGTGGCTGCAGAACAGGATTAAGTCATTACCAGTACAAGGGCTTTCTGGAGGATTTTACGGAGTGGTTCCGAATCTGTGGTCTCCAGGTTGTGGAACTACAACTCCCAGCAAGGCCAGGCAGCCGCAGGTATACCTGCTGCTAAGGATGGATTAGGAAATTTGCACGTAGAGTTAAATTCCTTTATTCTGGCATCTACAGGAACTAATGTGATCAAGACTGTCAAATGTTCTAGATCAAAGGATGAAGAACACATCCGAGCTGCAGAGTAGTAAGAATTCCTCCACGGTGACCCAAGATCCGCTCTACATCACTCAGAGCTACTGATAACGCTCACTTACCATTAGATAAGCCTCGCGCCCTTCCTTGCAGGTTATTATGGCGTCTGCCATTACTACATCAGATATTCCATAGTCTGACAACTCTAACTGCAGAGAATCTCCGGAACTAGATACGACGCATGATATACAAAGCAGTATCTCCAGTACTAGACATGATGCATGATATGCAGAGCGGTATCTCCAGTAGTAGATATGATGCATGATATGCAGAGCGGTGTCTCCGGTACTGAATATGATGCAATATATAGAGAGCGGTATCTCCAGTACTAGATGTGATGCATGATATGCAGAGCGGTGTCTCCGGTACTGGATATGATGCAAGATATAGGGAGCGGTATCTCCAGTACTAGATATGATGCATGATATGCAGAGCGGTGTCTCCGGTACTGGATATGATGCAAGATATAGGGAGCGGTATCTCCAGTACTAGATATGATGCATGATATGCAGAGCGATATCTCCAGTACTAGATGTGCTGCATCATACAGAGAGCGGTATCTCCAGTACTAGATATAAGACATGATGCGCAGAGCAGTATCTCCAGTACTAGATATGATGCATGATATATAGAGAGCAGTATCTCCAGTACTAGATATGATGCATGATATGCAGAGCAGTGTCTCCGGTACTGGATATGATGCATGATATACAGAGCAGTATCTCCAGTACTAGATGTGATGCATGATATGCAGAGCGGTATCTCCGGTACTAGATATGATGCATCATATAGAGAGCGGTATCTCCACTACTAGATATGATGCGTGATATAGAGCGCAGTATCTCTAGTACTAGATATGATGCAAGATATAGAGAGCGGTATCTCCAGTACTAGATGTGATGCATGATATGCAGAGCGGTATCTCCGGTACTAGATATGATGCATCATATAGAGAGCGGTATCTCCACTACTAGATATGATGCGTGATATAGAGCGCAGTATCTCTAGTACTAGATATGATCCATGATATAGAGAGCGGTATCTCCGGTACTAGATATGACGCATGATATAGAAAGTGGTATCTCCAGTACTAGATATCATGCATCATATAGAGAGCAGTGTCTCCGGTACTAGATATGATCCATGATATGCAGAGCGGTATTTCCGGTACTAGATAAGATGCATGATATATAGAGAGCAGTATCTCCAGTACTAGATGTTATGCATGATATGCAGAGTGGTATCTCCAGTACTAGATATCATGCATGATATATAGAGAGCAGTATCTCCAGTACTAGATATTATGCATGATATAGAGAGCGGTATCTCCAGTACTAGATGTGATGCATGATATGCAGAGCGGTGTCTCCGGTACTGGATATGATGCAAGATATAGGGAGCGGTATCTCCAGTACTAGATATGATGCATGATATATAGAGAGCAGTATCTCCAGTACTAGATATTATGCATGATATAGAGAGTGGTATCTCCAGTACTAGATATGATGCATGATATAGAGAGCAGTATCTCTGGTACCAGATATGATGCGTGATATAGTGAGCGGTATCTCCAGTACTTGATATGATGCATTATATAGAGAGTGGTATTTCCAGTACTAGATATGACACATGATATAGTAAGCGGTATCTCCAATACTAGATACGACATATGATATAGAGAGCGGTATCTCCGCTACTAGATATGATGCATCATAAAAAGAGCGGTATCTCTAGTACTAGATGTGATCTATGAAATAGAGAGCAGTTTCTCTGGTACTAGATATGATGCATGATATAGAGAGCGGTATCTCCAGTACTAGATATGATTTATTATATCGAGAGCGGTATCTCCGGTACTAGATATGACATATGATATAGTGAGTGGTATCCCCAATACTAGATACGACACATGATATAGAGAGCGGTATCTCCAGTACTAGATATGATGCGTGATATGGAGAGCGGTATCTCCGTTACTACATATGACACATGATATAGTGAGTGGTATCCCCAATACTAGATACGACACATGATATAGAGACCGGTATCTCCGATACTAGATATGATGCGTGATATAGAGAGTGGTATGTCCAGTACCAGATATGATGCATGATATAGAGAGCAGCATCTCCGGTACTAGATACCATGCATCATATAGAGAGCGGTATATTCGGTACTTGATATGATGTATGATATAGAGAGCGGTATCTCTGTTACTAGATATGACACATGATATAGTGAGTGGTATCTCCAATACTAGATACGACACATGATGTAGAGAGCGGTATCTCCAGTACTAGATATGATGCATCATAAAGAGAGCAGTATCTCTAGTACTAGATATGATCCATGATATAGAGAGCGGTATCTCCGGTACTAGATATGATGCATGATATGGAGAGCGGTATCTCCGTTACTACATATGACACATGATATAGTGAGTGGTATCCCCAATACTAGATACAACACATGATGTAGAGAGCGGTATCTCCAATACTAGATATGATGCATGATATAGAGAGCGGTATCTCCAGTTCTAGATATGATTCATCATAAAGTGAGCAGTATCTCTAGTACTAGATATGATCCATGATATAGAGAGCGGTATCTCCGGTACTAGATATGCTGTATGATATAGAGAGCGGTATCTGCGGTTCTAGATATGCTGTATGATATAGAGAGCAGTATCTCCAGTACTAGATATCATGTATGACATAGAGAGCGGTATCTGCGGTTCTAGATATGATTCATGATATAGAGAGCGGTATCTCCGGTACTAGATATGCTGTATGATATAGAGAGCAGTATCTCCAGTACTAGATATCATGTATGACATAGAGAGCGGTATCTGCGGTTCTAGATATGATTCATGATATAGAGAGCGGTATCTACGGTACTAGATATGATGCATCATAAAGTGAGCAGTATCTCTAATACTAGATATGATCCATGATATAGAGAGCGGTGGTGTCCAAGGAGGCGGCAGCATCAACGGTGTAGAAATTGTAGAAAAAGGTTTTATTGCTCCATAAAATGGCGACGTTTCGACTTAATCTAAGTCTTTTTCAAGCCTATAGAGAGCGGTATCTCCGTTACTAGATATGACACATGATATAGTGAGCAGTATCTCCAGTACCAAGTATGATACATGATATAGAGAGCGGTATCTGCGGTACTAGATATGATGCATGATATATAGAGAGCGGTATTATTGTTTTACCTGGAACTACAAATAAAAGTAAGTTTTGCCTTTTCACCCTCCCCCCCCCCCCCCCCCCCAACTCCTGGAGCTCCTTCTGACTAGGGAGCACTATGCCACATGCTACACCGCCTTCAGAGAGCTGGGACTACAACCCTCAACATCTATAAACTTTGTAGTACGACAGGGTTCGGGTGTAACTATCCAGCTGCCCCTCACTCTAGCCTACTGCGGACTGGTGTCACGAGCTACAACCAGTTGTGGGTCCTGCCCACGTTGGGCGTAAGTGAGTGCTGCTAGCAACCTCCTGTTTTGTGTGACTGAACTACAATCACCATCCCCCAATTACCCCCATTTTATTTGTAGCATAGCCGCCATGGATCCAAGCTGATCCCCCCACATTTCTTCCATATGTTATAACTGTCCCCGGGGTTCCCTGTACAGTCCTTGGTAGTGCTGAGCGAACCAAACAGTCCAATCCTGCTAACCGTTGGGTTCGGTGTAAACCCAAGCATCAGCTGGTTTGTTTCGGCTGAACCTACTAAATGTATTTCAGTGGTTGGCAGTGCCCGTCCTGGAGTCCTGCCTTCAGATCCAGTGCATTGGCTGAACCAGGCTTCTCAGAATGCGCTCAGCGGTGGTCCTTGGGATGGAGAACCACACATATACATGTAAATGACCACCTGTAAGCCACGTCCAGACGGGCACATAATGGGCTCATGGAGCGTCTCGGTGTGACCGTGTATCTACTGAGTCTACACATTGGGATCTATGATGCTATGGTTCAGGTCGGCAGACCTACAGTCCTACAGAGACGCTCATCCATAGTATGGGAACACAAAGGTGCCTGAAATGTGCTTGTGTGAACCTGGCCTAAACCATTTTATTGTGCTGAACAAGCCCCATATTTCTAAATCCTCTTTAATGATCCCGCCACGCCTGACCCTTTCCATCTCTCCATCTTTTCCACATTGCAGAACCCACAACTGAACCTCGTATTCGAGATGTGGCTTTACACGGGATGGCAGATTTTTATCCTAGTTTTTCTACACCATGAAATCTTAATGACTTTTGCAGCTGCTGCCTGACACTGAGTACTGCTGCTTAGCTTATTTGATTGAGAACGCCCAAGTCCTTCTCTTGTCCTGTTATCCCCAGGTCTATGCCATTTAATGTACAGTATATGCAGTAGTGTAAACTGTGGCCAAAGTGCCTTACTTTACATTTATCAGCATTAAAGAGACCCTCTGGTCTCAGGTCAAAATGTATCCACCTCTATGTTGGTACTGCCATGGATCTGCCAGTTCCTGAAGCCCCTCTGCCATCCTCCAAGTTGGCCCCACCACTTCTTAGACTACCACTGAGCACTGGTAATGCATCGATAGTCTAAGATACCACACACTGCTCTGATTGGCTAGCACAGCTTACATGTGAGCAGCCTTGGCCAATCTGAAAGCAGCATGCAGTGTCTGACTACCAATGCACAGTGTGCACCAAGTAATGACAACAGCATTGCGGCCATCTTGGAAGACTGCAGGTAGGCCCTAAGAATTGGTAAATCTTTGGCAGTATGACCATAGAGAAGGGCACCAAGTAATATAACATCACCCTTCTGGGTCCAGGACACATTTCATCTAGGGACAAGATGGCTGCTTTAAATCTCTTCTACCAAGTCCTTGCCCATGCTGCTGCCTAAGAAATCTCTTACTCTAATGTGCCGGTGAGAACATATCTCCCACCCCTGCCCCCTCACCAGAATGTTTGTCACACTCTGGAGGTCTCCTCTGTGTATTGCAGTGCAGCCCCTGTTTGATACTTATCAGCCACCATCTTGAGAGTGAATTTTTTTACTTTCAGTTTCACATCTATCCCATGATGCATCAGCACAGCATTAGCCGAGGCTGTACCATTCTTCCTTGCTGGGGGAGCAGTGTAATTATCATAAGCTTCTATACTCACCTAAATAAGCTACAGGCCATAAGTATCCAGTGGGCAGGATGAGCTGTGATCTCCTCTATTATACCTGTGTGATCATCAGTAACTGTGACAGGAGTGTCTGTGGCCCCCTCTAGGCCATTTCTGCGGTAGGTGAGTAACAAAGATAGAAAAGGAGGTTGGAACAAGACCCAGCGAGAGCCGCCAAATAGTTCTGGAGTACAAAGTGTTTCAAATGATGCAGGTGCTGCCAACCAGATGACGCCCTACCAGGGCGGGCGAGAGGATAGAGAAGGAGAATGTGGTATAATACTGATGCGATAGTGAAAGCACCGCTTTCCTCCTTGTCTCCCTGCCACATACAGGACCTCTGGCACATCCAAAAACCATTGGCATTGTGTCACCCCCAAGCATCCTGTTGTGTCCAATCCAGCAGATCTGACCGAGGGACTCGTCCCCGAAACGCGTCTTCACTTGCTGGTTCTTTATGTTGTTAAATACAAAGAGGTGCCTTCACCATCGCATCCCGGATCTTCAGCTTCCAACTATCTTACAGAGATGCACCTTCACACCAGTATTCTGCCACATTCTCATTTCCGTGGTGGGGTCCATATAGTAGGCATCACAAAGACTGAAAAAATGTCTACAGACTGAATACACAACTCCAAGTAGACCGAACTGGTTAGAATTGAGATCACATGACCATCTGAGAAGGACTCCAGAAAGGTTCAGCTATAGAGCAATAACTAACCAAGGTAACACTAGCCGACTTACGTGTACTGAGGGGATAGCTGCACCATGAAGGAAAAAAGACAGCAGAGTGGCCCTTTAAGCCTTAAGTGTCCTACAAAGTTTTCTTTCATCAGCAAAAGCTGAAACTTTATTTTCCATCCATCCACAAGTTCATTAATAAAACATTAAACATTATTTGGCCCCACAGATCCCCATGGCCCCTACTGCTCCCAGTACAGTTCCTCACGGTTCCCACTGCTCCCAGTACAGCTCCTCATGGTTCCCCCTGCTCCCAGTACAGCTCCTCATGGTCCCCACTGCTCCCAGTACAGCTCTTCATGGTTCCCACTGCTCCCAGTACAGCTCTTCGTGGTTCCCACTGCTCCCACTACAGCTCCTCATGGTTCCCACTGCTCCCAGTACAGCTCCTCGGGGTTCCCACTGCTCCCAGTACAGCTCCTCGTGGTTCCCACTGCTCCTAGTACAGTTCCCCATGGTTCCCACTGCTCCCAGTACAGCTCCTTGGGGTTCCCACTGCTCCTAGTACAGCTCCTCATGGTTCCCACTGCTCCCAGTACAGCTCCTCGGGGTTCCCACTGCTCCCAGTACAGCTGCTCGTGGTTCCCACTGCTCCTAGTACAGCTCCTCGTGGTTCCCACTGCTCCCAGTACAGCTCTTTATGGTTCCTACTGCTCCCAGTACAGCTCCTCACGGTTCCCACTGCTCCCAGTACAGCTCTTTATGGTTCCTACTGCTCCCAGTACAGCTCCTTACAGTTCCCGCTGCTCCCAGTACAGCTCCTCGTGGTTCCCACTGCTCCCAGTACAGCTCCTCGTGGTTCCCACTGCTCCCAGTACAGCTCCTCACGGTTCCCACTGCTCCCAGTACAGCTCTTTATGGTTCCTACTGCTCCCAGTACAGCTCCTCACGGTTCCCACTGCTCCCAGTACAGCTCCCCGTGGTTCCCACTGCTCCCAGTACAGCTCCTCACGGTTCCCACTGCTCCCAGTACAGCTCCTCACGGTTCCCACTGCTCCCAGTACAGCTCCTCACGGTTCCCACTGCTCCCAGTACAGCTCTTTATGGTTCCTACTGCTCCCAGTACAGCTCCTCACGGTTCCCACTGCTCCCAGTACAGCTCCCTGTGGTTCCCACTGCTCCCAGTACAGCTCCTCACGGTTCCCACTGCTCCCAGTACAGCTCCTTACGGTTCCCGCTGCTCCCAGTACAGCTCCTTACGGTTCCCGCTGCTCCCAGTACAGCTCCTCGTGGTTCCCACTGCTCCCAGTACAGCTCCTCGTGGTTCCCACCGCCCCCATTATAGGTCTCTGTGGTCCCTGCTCATGGCTTTCATCCGTTATTGTAATTGAGTGTCATTCAAAAACATTTTTTACTTAAACTTGTGAAACATTTTGGGAAAAATGAAACTTTTTGCAGGTAACACAAACCCCCCCCAAAAAAGTTACACGCCCGTTTCAGTGGCCAACTTACATTCCAAGACCAGAAGTTTTCTACATGAATGTGTTTCCGGCTTCCCAATACAGTTGACTAATGCGTTCGGCACATGTGAATAAAAATTCTCTTCCTTTCTAAAATTAGCAGCCGGAGATGGTGAAGATCTGATATCAGCGGTGACTAATACTGAGTCAAAGCAGAAAAATATTTTACTAGTGCAAGAAATATTTTGGTGAAGGATTCTGAAGGTGCTTCAGGGTCTCCATTCATGCCTTTCCGTATTTTTGAAATGAGATGATCACAAACTGGGCTCTCTCTCCAATCATCCTGTGACTGGAAATGTGGGGAGGGGGTCTCCTGTTGTCCCATTAGAGGGTCCCACCTATCAGACATAACTGTGTGTGCCAAAGGTCTCTAAGATGGGACAATGCATTTAAAGGAACCCAAGAGAAGAGTTGACATTCCGAGGACACATGTGGGCTGTCATGTCAACAAGAGTGTCTTCCCCATGAGTACTAATGAGTAGGCGCAGAAAGCAGAGAGATGTAACTATGGGAATGACATACTCAGATCCGACAGCCCTGGATGGAATAGGGGCCAGACAACAGTTATACTCGCCAGTGGCCTGAGACTGGACTTCGAAAAGGATGCATTTATGAAAATCTGTCTAGTAAAGAAGCAGTTCAGCTTGAAGTGTTCTACAGTTTGACACTCAAACATTGGGAGGTATGTGATTGGGTGAACTAGACTCAGGCTCATAATTTAAAAATGGCTGACCATAGTTAAAACTCTGGAGCACAACGTCCCCCTCCTAGCAAGCGAATAGCTGTGCAGCCTAATAGAAGAGGAGCGTTCATGAGCCCGTGTAAGGCTTACTATTGGGCAGCTTTTCTTCTGCCCGCATCTTCTTGATTGTGCTGGATGCCACCTGCCTGGTTCTCCTTGCTTGCTGGTTATGAACTTATCACTTTCTTTAGTTTTTTTAGTTTGGGCGGAACTTTTTTCATAAATGGAAAAAGTTAAACAGAGATGGAGTAATAGTACTCGGGAATGACGATTTTGGAATTCATCTGGTAAAGGAGCTGGAAAAATCTACATCATTACGTAATCAGAGGGTTTTAAGGTTAGTGCTAAAATAAGTAAGAGAAGTGCGTAGCGATGACCATATTGTGCCGGCCTACTCCATGGCTAAGGAGCGAGGTAACCAAACATGGAGACAACGGCCAATACGCCTCATAACTCACAGCAAGGTGGACTTTATAGCCCAACAACCTCCCACATATTATATAACCCATGGAAGGAAAGGAAGTGGAAGCTTAAGTAACTTGGCGCTTTCCTTCCTCTGGTCAGCAGCAGCGCAATAACTAGCATGTTTCATACGGTTCTGTAGCACATGGGATACTTGAGCTTATGTTGCGCACCTCAGGTCCCCCAGTACATCTTTTAGAAGAGAAGGTGCAGCTTTGTGTCAATTAAATTCATGAGAGTCCCTTTCAGGGGATCGCTCTTTGTGAAAGGCAAAGGTAGGCCCCCTGTCCACAGACGTGTATTCGCCGGCGGCGAATGCATAACATTGCTATGGAAAGCGCTGGCCCCTGTCCACGAGCGGAGAATCATTGCGATTCTCTGCTCGCGGTGGGCAATTCGCAGTATGCTGCGAATTGCCCCGATTCTCCGCGGCTGGCCTATTTATCAGATTAGGCTGACCGGCAGAGATTCGGCGGCGACTCCTGCTCCCGGGCGGCGGCTCCCATGGCGAAGATCTGCCGCGGGACTTCACAATGCCCGTGGACAGGGGGCCGTAGAATTATACCCGTTACAGTCCATTGATTACAAGGAAGCTATAATATTGAAGCTCTTTTAAGAGTAGACTTGGTGGTTGAGAAAGTATAAGGGGGGTTGTGTGCCGCCTAACATCCCCCACCGTTTCATATCTGCTCTTCAAGTGTTTTTGTGGATGTTTTTACATGTTCATTTATGCCTTATAATATTTGGCGGCTGCCCTCTTTAAGGGGGAGGAGCTGTGCTGCAGGCGTGGCCAGAAGGAGGAGCATGACATCTTTTTTCAGAGCGAGCTGAAGCTACGGACAATATAGACGTGCAAGGCCGGTTCTTCCACAGACAACCCACTCTAAGAGTATCCAGTGCCCCCTGCCTGCCCGCGGTCACAGCCATGGTCGGGCACTAGAGGTCCAACCTGGGCATTCTGCCTCCATTTATTGACCAATCTCATCAACCCTACTGTCAGCTACAGGGGCCTTGTCCACTGGAAATTAGTTCAGGTGGGGCCTTGTCCACTGGAAATTTGTGGAAGGGCATCCTTCCACCTGAAAGCGCTGCGGAATAAGTTGGCGCTATACAAATAAAGATTATTATTATTATCCCCTGCAAGATTCATTTTTAGAAGAACCAAGGAAACTTAGGTAAATGAGTGAGTTGACTGAGTGGATGTCAGAAGAGCGCGGAGATGAGTTGAGAAGAGCGAGCCTGAGCAACAATACACTAGTGGAAATACGACTGCCCCGGCCAATCATCAAACTAATGTGCATGACTAGAATTGTTACTTTATGGGACATACTGGTATTGACTAAACAGATGTATCAGGAGAGGCGATGGCTCCTCTTAGAAAGTCCATGACAGCCCTGGATATTTGCACACCCAAGTATGTAATGGAGGAAGCCCAAAGGAAAGGGGAAGACACGGCGAGTTGGGAGGGCAACCGGTAAAATGTAGGATTCAGCCCGACTGATACAAAGGCCGGACATTGTTTTAAAGCAAATCATAACTGCTAAAGCTACATGTAGGGATTCCCCCGGCCAAATAAATACAGGAGATGCCATACAGGAGATGTACATACAGGAGATGCCATACAGGAGATGTACATACAGGAGATGTCATACAGGAGATGTCATACAGGAGATGTCATACAGGAGATGCCATACAGGAGATTTTTTTGCATTACAGGGAGAAGATGAAATCTCTTGATCTTGGGGTTCTTGCCTAAGACATATTGCTGGGGGTTTGATAGCGAAGGCAAAAACGACGGGGTAGAGAGAGCAGTCCTGCCAAGCACACCTCAACAGGTGAAAGAAGCTCAAGTTCTACCTATTTACCACTACTCTAGAAAAGGGCGTGGAACACAGAAAGTGGTGACGGGTCCTCTTTAGAGAGTTCATTTCAAGAGGACAGCCCTCTGTCCATATGTCCAAATCATCATTCTCAGCTGTAGAAGAGGAAAACGTTTGCCACCGGACTCCATAAAGATGAGAGGAACCATCGAAGCCGACACACTCAACTGTATCCGACAGTAGCACTGACGTGCATGGAGAGGGTGCTGTAGGTTTAGACTAGCCTTGAGCTTTATTGTTCTTGCCAATGGTGGACATCATACCTACAGTGATGCTGATGAACATATAACATTAGGAAAGTGTGATTTATGAAATTCATTAACCCCTTAGTGACTCAATCTGCTTTTGCCCTAAGAAAAAAAATGACTTTTTTGGGATTTACATCTTCACTTTTCAAAACCCCTAACTGTTTTATTTTACCCTCGGCATAATGATCTTCATGGGGACAGTTGGTGCATGCTTATCCTATCTTCTGGCCGAGATCACAGGTTCGGGCTTCCTCATTGGTGGACATCACATCTGATGGATGGTCATAAAAGTAAAACCTGGGTGTTTTGTGGTTCTTTAAAAGGGCCTCAAATTAGACTTTCACTTTAAAATGTTTGAATTTGCTTGTGAATTTAATGTTATGTTTTTCAGATTTTTAATGTTTTTGGTCATTTTGGATGTCAAATTTTACACTTTTTTATTGGTAAAGTTTCCTTTTTTCTACTAGGGACCTTCTTTACAGACTTTTTTCGCAATTTTCTGTAGTTCTTTACAGCTTTTTGTGAATATTAAGTCTTTACTTGCTGTGAAGTAAAGCTCGGACTATTCGCATCACATGTTGGAATACTCCATGAAGACTCTCTAAGCCTGAACACACACAGACAGAAGATCGAACTGTTTACACAGTTTCATTGTAAGTTCCTCGATAGGTTTCCATGCAATGGCCCAAGCATCGAAAGGAACTCAACTTCAATGTAAAAATATGCACTTAAGCAAAGTTAAACAGGGCGCCGGCCAAACTCAATATATCACCTTTTACACCACTTGGCTACAAAAATAGCCTCACATTTTCCACATCTATTTTACAGTTTGTGTCTATATTTGCTTTATTGGTTATGCGTCCACACTCGTGAAGGGCCATTTATCAGCATTTCTAGGCTGCTAAATCTGGGAAAAGATTTGTTTAACAAAAGTTTATGTTGCTCTTTACGATGAGTGAGTTGGCGAGTGCTTGGCCCGACGCACATGGCCATTATGAGCCCTGCTGCGCTGTGACCTGGTAGTTATCCCTTGGAGTTCCTATAGCCATGTCCGCTGGCACACGTTGGTACGAGCTCCATATGCCACCATGTCAGAATGTGCCAGCCTCCATTGGTTGACATGTGGACCCCTATTTTCTTCCATAGGCTCCCTTCACACTGAGCATTTTTCTGTGGATTCCCATAGATCTGCACCAGAATTTGCATCATTTAACCTCCCAGTGCCTTCAGTGGGGCCCCAGACCGCAGCTCATTAGGCACAGATTTGTAATCCACGTCATGTGAACTCTGACATGGCTTGTGCTCCATTCATTTTAATGGGAGCGTTTGGGATCGCTGAGCACTTGAATGCAGCTACGTTCAGCATTGCCATTATAATGAATGGAGCCGTGGCCGAGCATCCTGCCACTATTCGCCTGTCAGCCGTCCGGGAGGACGTGGGACCCCCGTACTGCCATCAGTGGGGCTTCCAGTAAGTAACCCCACATCCTGTGGATCCTTTATGTTACCGGACACCCCTCTAATGCTGCAGCATACATATGTGGTCTGAGAGCTATGGAAATACTGCAGGTCGCTGTGCTGTGTGGTTGTGTAACGTAGCTGCGCTCATCTGCTTCTGTTCTCCCGGCCACCTTGTAATAGTATATACACACAGGGGTCAGGTATGTTCTCCTCAGTATATACACAGAGGTGAGGTAGATTCTCCTCAGTATATACACATGGAAGTGAGTTAGATTCTCATCAGTATATACACAGAGGGGAGGTAGGTTCTCCTCAGTATATACACATAGAGCTGAGGTAGATTCTCCTCAGTATATACACACAGGGGTCAGGTAGATTCTCCTCAGTATATACACATAGAGGTGAGGTAGATTCTCCTCAGTATATACACATAGAGGTGAAGTAGATTCTCCTCAGTATATACACATAGAGGGGAGGTAGATTCTCCTCAGTATATATACATAGAGGTGAGGTAGATTCTCCTCAGTATATGCACATAGAGGTGAGGTAGATTCTCCTCAGTATATACACAGAGGTGAGGTAGATTCTCCTCAGTATATACACACAGGGGTCAGGTAGATTCTCCTCAGTATATACACATAGAGGGGAGGTAGATTCTCCTCAGTATATACACATAGAGGGGAGGTAGATTCTCCTCAGTATATACACAGAGGTGAGGTAGATTCTCCTCAGCATATACACATAGAGGGGAGGTAGATTCTCCTCAGAATATACACATAGCGGTGAGGTAGATTCTCCTCAGTATATACACAGAGGTGAGGTAGATTCTCCTCAGTATATACACATAGAGGTGAGGTAGATTCTCCTCAGTATATACACAGAGGGGAGGTAGGTTCTCCTCAGTATATACACATAGAGGTGAGGTAGATTCTCCTCAGTATATACACATAGCGGTGAGGTAGATTCTCCACAGAATATACACATAGAGGTGAGGTAGATTCTCCTCACTATATACACAGAGGTGAGGTAGATTCTCCTCAGTATATACAATGAGGTGAGGCAGATTCTCCTCAGTATATACACACAGAGGTGAGGTAGATTCTCCTCAGTACATATACACACAGAGGTGAGGTAGATTCTCCTCAGTATATATACAGATAGAGGGGAGGTAGATTCTCCTCAGTATATACACATAGAGGTGGGGTAGATTCTCCTCAGTATATACACATAGAGGGGAGGTAGATTCTCCTCAGTATATATGCATAGAGGGGAGGTAGATTCTGCTCAGTATATATGCATAGAGGGGAGGTAGATTCTCCTCAGTATATACACATAGAGGTGAGGTAGATTCTCCTCAGTATATACACATTGAGGGGAGGTAGATTCTCCTCAGTATATATGCATAGAGGGGAGGTAGATTCTGCTCAGTATATATGCACAGAGGTGAGGTAGATTCTCCTCAGTATATATACATAGAGGTGAGGTATATTCTCCTCGTATGCTGTGAGCTGCTTAAGAAAACAGCAGGTGACTGGGGACAATAGGTAGGAGAGTGGGAGGGAAAGTAGGTGAGCGAGCCAAGGGGGGGCGGAGCTTAGGACAGGATGTAGAAAGGAGGGAGCGGAAGAAGGGAAGCAGAAGAAGAAAGACACGAGGAGAAGAGGTGATCGGTGAACGGAGAAGACGGCAGTGAAAGAAGATAAAGAAAGATTAGAAGCAGAGCAGCTGAACGAGAGCGGGGAAGAGTCCAGGTGAAGAGGCAAGCAGCACAGCAGAAGTCAAGCGGTCGCAGCATCGGACGTGCAGCGGTGAAGAAGAAAGAAAGGCGATCGGAGGGCTGTGAGTTGGCAAAAGAGCGAGAAGTCCCAAGAGAGATGGAAGATTTGCAGAGGATGATCCGGGAGGCTATCGACCGCGATGGAGCCGGGTGGCTGGAGGAACTCCTAGGCAGCTGCAGGTCGGGATCGGAATCCGGAAGGCGGGGGGAGCCAGCAGTTCAGGAGCCGGCAGCAGGAGAAAAATCAGCGCAAGAGGGGGATGCCGGGCGAGGACGCCCGAAGAGAAGGAAGAACCCTCCCGCGAGGCTCAGCCCGAGCCCCGCGGCAAAGAGGAGCGGCCGGAGGAGCAGCCGAGGCGGCGAGAAGACAGCGGGGACAGTTCGCGCCAAACAGAAAAAGGCGCCAAAGTCAAATCGCGCGGCGGGAGGAGCGCCCGTCGCCGACCAGCGGTCACTGCCGAGTGGCAGTCCGCTGGGAGCGGGATTACAAACGGCGGCATCGTCGGGGTGCCCCGGCCCGAGGGACCAGCGCGTGGCAGGGCGCACGGCAGTGGAGCATAACTCGGGACAGAGTCAGCAAGGAAGGAGAGCGGCGCGCGGCGGTGCCCCGCAGGAGCGCAGGAGAAGACAAGATGGCGGCGCGAGCGTTCAGCAGGCGCAGGTAGGACAGACAGGGACGGGTATGAGAGGTGCAAGGGAACGAGGGGGGGGAGGCAACGAGGTAGCAGGCCACAGCAGGAGCAGAGTAGAGGGGAGGGGGAGGGAGAGTTATAGCACGTCTTCTAGTATAGTTAGCAGCTTGGATAGCAGGAGAGGCAGCAGGCAGGGTAGCGGGGGCAGGGGTTGTGAAACAGATGGTAGCGCTAGTTTGTTCTCGGACAGCCCACCACAGGGCCCTACGCCTGGGGGCTACACAGATATCCCACCCTCACAAGGCTACGGCAGACAGCTCTCGCGGCATCAAGTTGCGGCCACTGCGCTCCCACGCGGTGCCGCGGCGTGCAGTCGTGACAGTTACGTCGCCCTTAGTAACCCTCCCCCACAGCAGCAGCATGATGGCGCACGCTCAACGTCGCAAAGGTTCTGCTACGTTAACCCACGTTTCGTGGAGGCTCTCTCTTCAGGTGGAGGAGAGTCATCATATAGCTACGTTAGTCGCGCTAGCAAGAACAGGCAAGGCCAGGGCGCTAAGCGGAGGCAGAGGGAGAGAGCTAGAAGGGAGAGGTATCAGCGCAGGCGCGATAGCGAGCAGGCCAGGCTAGCTGCGGAGGCCAGCGGCATCAGGGCAAGAGCAGGTAGAGAGACCGTAGGCGAAGGGTTCCGCGGTCCTGAGCAGCGGCACCAGACGGGAACTTACCGCCAGACGGACATCTTGCCGGAGACGCAGAACACCAGGGATTGCACACGCCACAGGAGGCGGGATGTTACGCAGGAGCGGCCGGAGCTGGGCCACCTTGGTACAACACAGGAAACGAGGGCTCGCAGGGCTCCGCACGTGAATTCGCGGCAATCAGCAGCCCTCGGGGGCAGAAGCCCAGGAGGAAGCCCGGCAAGGTCCACCCCCTTGGCGACGCCGGAGGACAGGCATGCCGGTGAGTCCAACTACTTAAATGCTTGGAATAATGTGTTGGATCCCGCCAGGGTGGCGGAGAAATGTGATTTAGTCACGGTATTGAGATCGCTGTTGAGCAGAGTGGATAATAAGGATGGTGTGTCAGAGTCCTGTGGTTCCCCAGGGGGCGCGGGCCCGCCGGTGGGGCAGGAGGGTGGTAGCTCAACAGCCGGTGGTGATGTGGACCCTATGGAGGGCTTGAAATATGCGGACTCGCTGTTTTGTGGTGTCGCCCCTTTGGGGGTCGGTTTGTCCGATGATGTGGTGGAAAAAATACGGAAAGGTATATACGTGGATATATGGTCCTTGCTGTCGGCGGACCATGTGATGGTTGATAAGGAAAGGGTTACGGAGCGTGGTGCGGACAGGAAGCCGAAAGTGGCTAAAACGTTCGCCAACTGGTTACAGGCTTATACAGTGTTGGCGTACGTAGTATGCCAACAACAGCCTAAAAAAGGCCCTGAGATGTTGGTGTACCTAAACACAATTTTTAGTGCATATAAGCTACATGGCGGCGCTGCGTGGTGGCGTTACGACGAGGATTTTCGTCGGAGGATTTCGGGCGTTAACCACATAAGTTGGGCGTCAAAAGCGACGGACGTCTGGATACAACTCATCCTGGCACAGCGCCCGCAAAAAATGACATTTCAGGGAGGAGCCGTGGGGGGCGGGCAACAGCCTCCTGCGGCCTCCTCAAGACCCAATGGCACCTGTTGGCTCTACAATGAGGGCCATTGCAGGTTCTATGCCACCTGCAAGTTCAGACACGAGTGTTCTGTCTGTGGGGGTCAACACGCGGCGGTGCGATGCTTTAGGAAGCAAAGAGCAGCAGGCGCCGGAGCTGGCGCCAGCGGAGCTCCGAACGCCGGTGAAAAGCCAGTACCTCTCCCTGTGGCTAGACAAATATCACAGGAAGGAGGAAGCAAGAACCCTTAGACAGGGTTTTGCAGAAGGCTTCGGTATACCGTTTACGTTTCAGCCCGCGTCCACGTGGTGTCCGAACCTAAAATCAGCGACGGATAATTTAGAGCTAGTCAAAGAAAAAGTACTGAAAGAAGTAGCAGCGGGCCGCATGGCAGGCCCCTTTGCTGAACCGCCTTTCCCCAATTTGCGGGTCTCCCCATTGGGGCTTGTCCCCAAGAAGGAACCCGGAAAATTTCGTTTGATACATCATTTATCCTTCCCAAAAGGGGAGTCGGTAAATGATGGGATATCGAAGGAGGAAGCGTCGGTAGTTTACGCTTCTTTTGACCAAGCAGTAGCGCTGGTAAGAAAAGCGGGAAGGCGGGCGCAATTAGCAAAAGCTGATATCGAATCCGCCTTCCGCCTCCTCCCGATACATCCAGATTGTTTTCATTTACTCGGATGCAAAGTGGACAATCAATTTTTCTTTGACATGTGTTTGCCGATGGGCTGCTCTATTTCATGTTACTACTTCGAGCTGTTCAGCTCCTTCTTGGAGTGGATGCTTAAGTATGAAACGGGCATCTCATCGGTGACGCATTACCTTGATGATTTTTTATTCATAGGTACGGAAACATCCGGCGCGTGCTCCTTGTTGTTAAACACGTTCCGAAAATTGATGTCGCGCGCGGGGGTCCCATTGTCTGAAGAGAAGACAATGGGCCCAGTTAACAGATTGATTTTCCTGGGGATCGAGATCGATACCGAGGAAATGGTTTTCAGGTTACCTCTGGAAAAAATTGCGCGGCTTCGGCAGACGGTAAACGAGATTGCGAGCTGTAAGAAGGCCACGTTACGCCAAGTGCAGGTCTTATTGGGTTTATTGAACTTTGCTTGCAAAGTGATTCCCATGGGCCGCGTTTTTTCCAGGCGTCTTTCCCTTGCGACGGTAGGCATAAAAGAGCCACATCACTTCATAAGGATCTCGCAAGGAATCAAAAGGGATCTCCATATTTGGAGAGTTTTCCTGGAATCCTTTAACGGGCAAGTGGTGTGCCCTAAGGAGGAGTGGTTGGGCCCCGACCTCTGCTTGTTTGCGGATGCAGCAGGATCGGTGGGTTTCGGGGTGATTTTCCGGAACCACTGGTGCAGGGAACCCTGGCCAGTATCCTGGCTGGAAAAAAGTTGGAACAGAAATATTACGCTCTTGGAGTTTTTTCCGCTGGTGGTAGCGTTGGAATTATGGGGCGAAGAGCTCCAGGATCATAAGTTGTGTTTTTGGTCCGACAATGCGGCGGTGGTGGAGATAATTAACAGGCAGTCCGCAGCTTCCCTGCCGGTACTGGTACTGTTGAGACACGTGGTTTTGAGGTGTTTGCAGCGGAACATATATCTACGCGCAAAGCATGTACCGGGTTACAAGAACATGGCAGCTGACGCACTCTCTCGTTCGCAGATGGAGCGTTTCAGGGAGCGGCATCCACAGGCGGACGCCGAGGGCGTACGCTGCCCGCCTTTCTTGTGGAAGCTGGCCGAGCAGAGTTGCTGAAGCTAGTTGAGACATCCGTAGCGGCGGGAACGTGGAAGCAGTACAATGCGGTTTGGCAGAAGTGGGTGAATTGTGCGGGGGGCCGCATGGTACAGGGCGAAAGGGCGCGCGCGGTGACGCTGGACATGTTAGCGGCATTGCGAAAAAGCAAGGCGTCAGTCGACGTGGTCAAGAAACATCTTGCTGGTGTTGCCTTTTTATTAAAACTCCACAGCTTGGTAGACGTTACAAAGGAATTCGTTTTCCGGCAGATTGTCCGGGGATGGAAAAAAGAAAAGGCCCAGGTGGACACCCGCCGTCCAATAACTTACCCAGTTTTGTGTAGGTTATTGGAGGTGTTGGAAGGCATTTGCACGGACTCGGCGGAAGCGTTGCTATTCAGATCTGCATTTTTGCTGGCGTTTTTTGCAGCCTTGAGAATAGGCGAGCTCGTGCCCGCCAGTAGATGCAAGGCGGGAGGGCTACACGACAACGACGTGATGATAGTAGAAGGGGCGCTACGAGTACGGATAAGAAAGTCGAAAACGGACGTGTACGGCAGAGGTGAGTGGGTATCCATCAGCCCGCTGGGCGCCCGTTGGTGCCCAGTCGCGACAGTAACACGTTATATGGCGTCCAGGCCTCAGGGCGATCGGTTTTTGGTCCACGCGTCGGGTTTTCCCCTCACACGTTTTCAGGTTGCGGCTGTCTTGCGCAGGTCCCTACGGGCAGCAGGTTTCGACGCGTCTGATTTCGGTACCCACTCTTTTAGAATTGGCGCAGCCACATCGGCCGATGCGGGCGGTATGAGTGAAGAAGGGTTAAAGAGACTGGGGAGGTGGAAGTCTCAGGCGTATAAGTCCTACGTTAGGCCGGATCTAATGGTAGGGAACTTCCATGGTTAGTCGTGTTAGCGTTTTTAAAAATAATTTTTGTTTGTGCTCAAGAAGAGATCGTTGCCCTTGGAACTGTTTTTTGTTTTCTCAGTTATGGAGCCATGGAAGGTGCACATCGTGGGCCACTCATATATATATTGGGCCCAGAAGAGGGCGGCGGTACGGCCAATGGGATTGGACTTGGGCCTTACCGGAACGTCCGTAACCTGGCACGGCGTCCGGGGGCTAAAATGGCCGGACATGCTAAGACTCGTAGCGGACATTGGGAGGCGTAACCCCGGGAGAGTGGTTTTGGTCGTCCACGCAGGGGGTAACGACCTCGGCAGTTTGAAGACCAGGGACCTTCTGGTCTTAATGAAGCAGGACATTTTGCGTTTCCAGGAATGTTTCCACATGGTGACTATTGTTTGGTCGGACATCGTTGCCCGCAGGCATTGGAGAGGAGCAAAGAACATGGAGGCGATAGAGAAAAGCAGGAGATTTATCAACATGAAAATGTCTCAGTTTGTGCATTCCCTTGGGGGGGTGGCCGTGCGGCAGTGGGAATTGGAGGATCAGGAAAAAGGTGCATTGAGGGAGGACGGTGTACACCTCAATGAGCTAGGCTTAGACACGTTTCTATCAGGGATACAGGACGGAGTGGAAGTTGCACTGGCCAAGGTCGGTGGGGTGGGACGGAATGAGCCGAAGTAATTCGCCACATCCCGTGTGGCCCGGAAGTAGTCCATGCTGGGTTAGGGTTAGAGAGGAAGGTTCGCAAGCCCAAGGACCGGGGCTTACGAACGTCCTTGGCAGACGGTTATGGACTGTAATATACCAGCTTTGCAGCATGGATAGGGTTTTTCAGAAAAGTTATGAACATTAATGTTATTTACAAGTTATTCAATAAAGCTGTGGCCTACCCCACGTTTTACAGCAAGAAGTGGTAGATGGTTATTTTGTAATTAGGTAAGCGAGCGGTTTAAGTAAGTTATTTGTCCCCAGTCTCAGTATATACACATTGAGGGGAGGTAGATTCTTCTCAGTATATACAAACAGAGGGGAGGTAGATTCTCCCCAGTATATACACATTGAGGTGAGGTAGATTCTCCTCAGTATATACACACAGAGGGGGGTAGATTCTCCTCAGTATATACACATAGAGGTGAGGTAGATTCTCCTCAGTATATACACATAGAGGTGAGGTAGATTCTCCTCAGTATATACACATAGAGGGGGGTAGATTCTCCTCAGTATATACACATAGAGGTGAGGTAGATTCTTCTCAGTATATACACACAGAGGGGAGGTAGATTCTCCCCAGTATATACACATAGAGGTGAGGTAGATTCCCCTCAGTATATACACATAGAAGTGACGTAGATTCTCCTCAGTATATACACATAGAGGTGAGGTTGATTCTCTTTAGTATATACACGCAGAGGTGAGGTAGATTCTCCTCAGTATATACACATTGAGGGGAGGTAGATTCTTCTCAGTATATACACACAGAGGGGAGGTAGATTCTCCCCAGTATATACACATAGAGGTGAGGTAGATTCCCCTCAGTATATACACATAGAAGTGACGTAGATTCTCCTCAGTATATACACATAGAGGTGAGGTAGATTCTCCTCAGTATATACACGCAGAGGTGAGGTAGATTCTCCCCAGTATATACACATTGAGGTGAGGTAGATTCTCCTCAGTATATACACACAGAGGGGGGTAGATTCTCCTCAGTATATACACATAGAGGTGAGGTAGATTCCCCTCAGTATATACACATAGAAGTGACGTAGATTCTCCTCAGTATATACACATAGAGGTGAGGTAGATTCCCCTCAGTATATACACATAGAGGTGAGGCAGGTTCTCCCCAGTATCTACACACAGAGGTGAGGTAGATTCTCCTCAGTATATACACATAGAGGTGAGGTAGATTCTCCTCAGTATATACACATAGAGGTGAGGTAGATTCTCCTCAGTATATACACATAGAGGGGAGGTAGATTGTCCTCAGTATATACACACAGAGGTGAGGTAGATTCTCCTCAGTATATACACATAGAGGGGAGGTAGATTCTCCTCAGTATATACACATAGAGGTGAGGTAGATTCTCCTCAGTATATACACATAGAGGTGAGGTAGATTCTCCTCAGTATATACACATAGAGGTGAGGTAGATTCTCCTCAGTATATACACACAGAGGTGAGGTAGATTCTCCTCAGTATATACACATAGAGGTGAGGCAGATTCTCCTCAGTATATACACATAGAGGTGAGGTAGATTCTCCTCAGTATATACACACAGAGGGGAGGTAGATTCTCCCCAGTATATACACATTGAGGTGAGGTAGATTCTCCTCAGTATATACACACAGAGGGGGGTAGATTCTCCTCAGTATATACACATAGAGGTGAGGTAGATTCTCCTCAGTATATACACATAGAGGTGAGGTAGATTCTCCTCAGTATATACACATAGAGGGGGGTAGATTCTCCTCAGTATATACACATAGAGGTGAGGTAGATTCTTCTCAGTATATACACACAGAGGGGAGGTAGATTCTCCCCAGTATACACACATAGAGGTGAGGTAGATTCCCCTCAGTATATACACATAGAAGTGACGTAGATTCTCCTCAGTATATACACATAGAGGTGAGGTTGATTCTCTTTAGTATATACACGCAGAGGTGAGGTAGATTCTCCTCAGTATATACACATTGAGGGGAGGTAGATTCTTCTCAGTATATACACACAGAGGGGAGGTAGATTCTCCCCAGTATATACACATAGAGGTGAGGTAGATTCCCCTCAGTATATACACATAGAAGTGACGTAGATTCTCCTCAGTATATACACATAGAGGTGAGGTAGATTCTCCTCAGTATATACACGCAGAGGTGAGGTAGATTCTCCCCAGTATATACACATTGAGGTGAGGTAGATTCTCCTCAGTATATACACACAGAGGGGGGTAGATTCTCCTCAGTATATACACATAGAGGTGAGGTAGATTCCCCTCAGTATATACACATAGAAGTGACGTAGATTCTCCTCAGTATATACACATAGAGGTGAGGTAGATTCCCCTCAGTATATACACATAGAAGTGACGTAGATTCTCCTCAGTATATACACATAGAGGTGAGGTAGATTCTCCTCAGTATATACACGCAGAGGTGAGGTAGATTCTCCCCAGTATATACACATTGAGGTGAGGTAGATTCTCCTCAGTATATACACACAGAGGGGGGTAGATTCTCCTCAGTATATACACATAGTGGTCAGGTAGATTCCCCTCAGTATATACACATAGAGGTGAGGTAGGTTCTCCCCAGTATCTACACACAGAGGTGAGGTAGATTCTCCTCAGTATATACACATAGAGGTGAGGTAGATTCTCCTCAGTATATACACATAGAGGTGAGGTAGATTCTCCTCCGTATATACACATAGAGGGGAGGTAGATTGTCCTCAGTATATACACACAGAGGTGAGGTAGATTCTCCTCAGTATATACACATAGAGGGGAGGTAGATTCTCCTCAGTATATACACATAGAGGTGAGGTAGATTCTCCTCAGTATATACACATAGAGGTGAGGTAGATTCTCCTCAGTAAATACACATACAGGTGAGGTAATTCTCCTCATTATATACACATAGAGGTGAGGTAGATTCTCTTCAGTATATACACATAGAGGTGAGGTAGATTCTCCTCAGTATATACACATAGAGGTGAGGTAGATTCTCCTCAGTATATACACACAGAGGTGAGGTAGATTCTCCTCAGTATATACACATAGAGGTGAGGCAGATTCTCCTCAGTATATACACATAGAGGTGAGGTAGATTCTCCTCAGTATATACACACAGAGGTGAGGTAGATTCTCCTCAGTATATACACATAGGGGTGAGGTAGATTCTCCTCAGTATATACACATAGAGGTGAGGTAGATTCTCCTCAGTATATACACATAGAGGTGAGGTAGATTCTCCTCAGTATATACACATAGGGGTGAGGTAGATTCTCCTCAGTATATACACATAGAGGTGAGGTAGGTTTTCCTCAGTATATACACATAGAGGGGAGGTAGATTCTCCTCAGTATATACACACAGAGGTGAGGTAGATTCTCCTCAGTATATACACATAGAGGGGAGGTAGATTCTCCTCAGTATATACACATAGAGGTGAGGTAGATTCTCCTCAGTATATACACATAGAGGGGAGGTAGGTTTTCCTCAGTATACACACATAGCAGGTTTCGCATTGTAAAATTTGCACATAAAGTGTGCTGTCCTAGCTGTCAGAGCCGCAGCAGGGGAATCCTTTGAGGTGAAACCCCTGGATGCTGTCACAAGGTTTTACCTTGTGGTCCATGGCTTCGGCGGCAGCAGCCCCCATTGACAACATAAAGAGAGCATTGCGCTCCTGTGCCACAGCTGTGGAAGAGGATTTCTTCATCTCCGCAGGGAATCCCTTCATTGCTGAACACTGTGACAGCAGCAGCAGGGTGTTCAGTGACAAGGGGACTCCCCGCAGGTATGAAGAATTCCCCTGCCACAGCTGTCACTGCTGTGGCACAGAAGCGCCACGTTCTCCCATTGCTTTCAATGGGGCCGGCGCCACTGCGGTGATTTTCAGGAAAGGGCTTTAAATAGAAGCCCTTTCCTGAAGAATCATCCCTAGCATGTGTACGAAAATTTAAAAAATATATACTCACCTCTCCGCTGCTGCCGGGGCTCAGGCGCATCCAGCTGCGTGTCTCCCTGCACTGTAATGAAGTTCTTTCAGCAGACAGGGATTTAAAATTCTCGCCTGCTGAAAGGACTGTGTCTGACTGGCTGAGCGGTCAACCAATCCCAGGTAGGAGCTGACCGCTCAGCCAATCAGACACAGTCCTTTCAGCAGGCGGCGATTTTAAATCCCTGTTTGCTGAAAGAACTTCATTACAGTGCAGGGAGACACGCAGCTGGATGCGCCTGAGCCCCGGCTGCAGCGGAGAGGAGAGTATATATTTTTAAAATTTTCGTACACATGCTAGGGATGATTTTCAGGGAAGGGCTTAAATATTAAATCCCTGTAGGAGTTGCCGGGAGAACGTGGCGCTCCTGTGCCACAGCTGTGGCACAGGAGCGCGATCTTCTCTATATGGTCTCAATGGGGTTGGCGCTGCTGCCGCTGGCCCCACTGACCTCAATGTGAAACCCTGTATGTGACAGCATCCACGGGTTTCACATCCATGGAATCCCCTGCTGCAGCTGTGACAGCGGGCTCTGCACTTCATGTGCGAATTTTATTTTCGTTTTGTGTTTGGCGATTCGGTGTCCTATTTTTTACCTGTGCAAATTTTTTGTGCATGTAAAAATCGGACATGTGACCTCTACCATTCGAAAGCATTGGTTCTAATAGATGCGAATCACAAACGCAAAAAACACGCGCAACAAAAAACGCCCGTCTGACTAACCCCTGAGTCAGTCAGTCAATCAATCAGTCGATCAGTTTGTGAATTAACGAATTAGTCAGTCTGTCAGTTAGTAAATCAGTGAATCAGTCAGTCGGTGAGTGAGTCAGTCAGTGAATCAGTCAGTCAGGGAATCAGTCAGTCAGGGAATCAGTCAGTCAGTGAATTAGTCAGTCGGTCAGTCAGTAAGACGGTCAGTCAGTCAGTCTATGAGTTAGTCGATCAGTCAGTCAGTCAGTGAATCAGTCAGTCGGTGAATTAGTCAGTTGGTCAGTCAGTCACTCCGTCAGTCAGTCAGTCGGTCGGTCGGTCAATCAGTCAGTTTGTGAATCAGTCAGTCGGTGAGTTAGTCAGTCAGTCTCTCAGTCAGTCAGTCAGTCAGTGAATTAGTCAGTCAGTGAGTTAGTCAGCCAGTCTCCCAGTCAGTCAGTCTCCCAGTCAGTCAGCCTCTCAGTCAGTCAGTCAGTCAGTGAATTAGTCAGTCGGTGAGTTAGTCAGTCAGTCTCCCAGTCAGCCAGTCTCTCAGTCAGTCAGTCTCCCAGTCAGTCAGTCTCCCAGTCAGCCAGTCTCCCAGTCAGTCAGTCTCCCAGTCAGTCAGTCTCCCAGTCAGCCAGTCTCTCAGTCAGTCAGTCTCCCAGTCAGTCAGTCAGTCAGTGAATTAGTCAGTCGGTGAGTTAGTCAGTCAGTCTCCCAGTCAGTCAGTCTCTCAGTCAGTCAGTCAGTCAGTCAGTGAATTAGTCAGTCGGTGAGTTAGTCAGTCAGTCTCCCAGTCAGTCAGTCTCCCAGTCAGTCAGTCTCCCAGTCAGTCAGTCTCCCAGTCAGTCAGTCTCTCAGTCAGTCAGTCAGTCCGTCAGTCTCTCAGTCAGTCAGTCAGTGAGGGCTCTCGCCTTTATATGTATAGATCAGTATAGGTTTTTTAAATGTAAACCCACACATTAAAGACAATTACTGTGCTTTGTGTCCCCTTTAAACTTGCTTTAACATTAGGAAGAGCGAGGCCGAGAGAAGTTCCAGCAGTCACTGAGAGGAATGTCTCATCTCCTCTATTTTCCACTTGCAAAGTGCAGAAATTTTGGAGAGTTAAAACCTTCATGGAAACTCTTCTCCTGGGAGTTCCTGACATACTCAGGAGGTTCACGTCTGTCAGTGCTGTAAGGCAGAGAGTCACTAACAATACACATTTTAGTGTTGCCCATGAAGAACAGGTGAACAGCGAACCCATAAAAGTAACGCCCGGTGCTTGGTGTATTGCAGCGCCGCTCCTGGATCGCAGCCTCGGCTCGGGACGAGTCACTTTATAAGTTGGACGGGTGTATAAAATTGTA
Organism: Eleutherodactylus coqui; assembly: GCF_035609145.1. NCBI lineage: Eukaryota > Metazoa > Chordata > Amphibia > Anura > Eleutherodactylidae > Eleutherodactylus > Eleutherodactylus coqui. Next base: position 3,420,818 of record NC_089840.1, on the reverse strand, counting down.
GGTTTTTGTTAAATCTTTGCCTCGGGCCTGATTGTGCCGTACATCTGGGGTGCACACAACTGAGACATCTGTCATTGCTCCATCTTGATGCCCTCAGATTAGAGTAGCTATTGTTTCATAGAGGAGTTCTGTTGGAGGAAGTCAGATGCCGTCCACACGCCTTCACCCTCAGCACTCTTTACTTTGGATGGAGACCAAGATACTCAACATTCGAGACTCCACAAGCCCATGAAATCCAATGAGACATCTGGGCCAGTCTGGAGGGACGCAATGAAAGAGCGGTAGGCTGGCTGCTGCTTATTGATCAGTGGGGCACTACACGTCCCAACATTCTCTTCCATGTTTGGGACATTCCAGATCCTCATGCAAATAATACCGACATGTAAAACAGATTTTAGCTTGTGGATGGAAGAGCGTATTGAGAAGCGGATTTCACCCCGTCACAAGTAAAATGACTTACATTTAGATCAGAACCTTGAAGGATCTTGTGCCGCTGTCGTGGACTGACACTAATATCAGCTCTCGCTCTTCCTCCCTCCCTCCCTCCTCCCTGTTCCTTTCTTACTTCCTTCCTACTTCCTCTCCATCCTTTCTATGCTCCTTCCTTCCTCCCTACTATACTTCCTAGCTTACTTATGTCTTTCCTTCCTTCTTTTTATTCGTCACTTCCCCTATGTGTTTCAACACTCCTCCCTCTAGATCCCATTCCTTCCTTTCTACCCTCTTTCCCTCCCTTCCTTCTGAACGTTCTTTTCTCTTTTGTTCCCCCTTTTTATCTACCTTCCTTCCTTTCTCCTTCCCTCCTTTCCTTTATTCCTTCCTCTGTTTTTTCTTCTCTCCCTACTTCTTTGCTTCCTGCTATCATTTCTTATTCTCTATCTCCTGTTCATTAGTTTCTACCCTCGGCCCTTCCTATCCTCTTTCCTTCTTCCCTTCTACCTTCCTCCTCCCCTCCCTATTTCCTAACTTCCATCCTCCGTTCCTTCTTTTCCTCCATCATTTCCCTCTCTTGTTTCTATCCTCCTTCCCCTACCTCTCCCATTCCTTCTTTTCTCCCCTCATTCTTTCTTTCTTTCTTCCCTCCCTTCCTTTATTCTTTCCTTTGTTTTTTCTTCTCTTTACTTCCTTTCTTCCTGCCATCATTTCCACTCTCTGCTTCTACCTTCCTCTCTTTTTCCCATTCCTTCTTTTCTACCCTCTCTCCTTTCCTTTCTTCTTTCTTTCTTCCCTCCCCACCCTCATCTTTGATTTCCTTCTTCTCTCTCTCCTCCCCTTTCTTTCTACCCAGCTCCCTTGTTTCTTATCCTCCTTTTCAGGCGGTGTTGTATGTATGTTATCAGTTTGAGGGCTCCCACACATTTGCTTTTTTCAACTCGTTTGTCAATGGGACTTTCTAATGTTAAAAACGCATCACACAAAATCGCAGAAGCGCCGACTTGTGATGCGGTTTTAACATTAAAAAGTCCCATTGACAATCGCGTTAAAAAACCCAAGTGGGTGCCAGCCCGATCCCCGTGCTGTATTTGTGTATGAGCTGGGCCCTGGTGCCGTATTTATGTACTGAACTTAGTTCTGGTCCAGTATTTAGCCACTGAGCTCTTCTGGCGTGGGGACGCTGCCATACTGCATATCAGTGTGATATATATTGTTGTATACTTATGAACGGCAAGGGGGAGGTGCCAAATAAAGGTCTGCACAGAGTGCCATCTAGGCTGCGGCTAGCAGTGCCGTCTGGTTGTTGTGACGTCTTGTACAGTGGAGTAACAGGTAGGTTGTATTGGTGGTCACCCAGTATTCCCAGATGCAGATACCACTACTAGCACCGGAGGACTCAATGCCACAAGAAGTAAGTGCTGCGGTTAAGGAGGACTCCTCCTGTCATCATCCTGGCCTCTTCTCTCCTCCTGTCATCATCCTGGCCTCTTCTCTCCTCCTGTCATCATCCTGGCCTCTTCTCTCCTCCTGTCATCACCAGCAGTCTGATGTCTGTATGAAATATGTCTATACCGGGGAATAAAGGCTATAAGTATGTGACCCCGCTGGCCTTGATAAAAGCCTGGACGGCACAGCTACATCTGCTTCGCACTACCTCCTGATTAAAAGCCTCTGCTTCTTTCTTGATCTTGATGGTGGTAAATCTTCAGCTGTAACCTTCAGAACGTCTTATCATAAAAGGGATTGTGTTAGACCGAGATGTGAGATAAAAGACAAAACCATCAAAGAAAGCTCAGTGATAAGCAATATGGCCACCCGCATCCCTAATAAAGGGTGGTATCCCAGCTCTCTGACCTGAAAACCTCCTTTATGTTAAGTTGTGCTGCTGGGACCTGTAGTTCTCTGGGTTTCCAGGAGCACCTTCACAGGTGTGGGATGCTTTAGCTGGCTGGGTGTGTGTTTCTCCAGCCAGCCATTCCCCACTGGTCTGCTGCACATATATACCAGCACCTATGGCTAGAGGATGCTGGTTTCCCAACACCCTGTTGTTTGCTTCCATGCATGGTGTTCTGCATAGTGTGAACAGTGACGTGTTCTGTGTGTCTGTGTACGTGGCTGGACATGAGATATGAACAGTCCTATTCTTTGTGCATTACCTGGTGTGTTGGTGTGAACTGTGTCCTGTCTGCTTGGATCACTTACCATCTAGGGCTAGTTAGATCCTCAGGTTCCAGTCTGAGGCCGTCCCTATTGGGACGATCACCATGCTTGCATGCAAATCTCCTGCAGTAAGTTGCCTTGTGAGAGCAGTCCGAGCCACGAGAAAACTAGAACCCTTGCCGCTGGCTCGTGGGCTTAAGTGTCTTGGCTAAAATGTGAACCAATACCTCATAGCGTATCTACTCCATCGGTTTATGATTGCAGGTATGCTAGGTGAGTGTTTTGGGCGTTTGTCAATCATTGTGTATGTCTGCCCATATACAGTGGGCGTTCTTGGTGTTCTGTGTGTGCATTTGCATGAAGATTTCAGGTTCCAGAGCCAGGGCGTCCAGTTGGACGTGACACTTTAGCAATAGATCTGACAGCATTCCTACTACCTGAATGGGACCTGCTTACATGGCCACAAGTAGGAGTGTTCTGACTACCTGACAACGAGACAGCATTACATTACTGGAGTCACATCATAGTTCCTTTAAGGAGTTTTCCGGATAGTTGATAAAATCTGAACTTTTCACCCACCCACTGGATGGATGAAAACTGATAGACCACTGGAGCTTCCACCAATCCTGAGTACGGGGGTCCTGTTACCCCATCCTTCTCACTTCCTGGTTTCATAGAATAGTAGAGTTGGAAGGGACCTTCGGGGTCATCGGGTCCAACCCCCCGGCTCAGTTATTCTCTCATGGCACTGAATGGAGAGAAGGTCACGCAGGAGCTGCTATGCGGAGTACCTCTTTCAGACCTACTGATCAGCTGTTTGCCGGAGCCGCTGCGCACTGGAACTAGTACAGCCCCTACAGGACGGCGGCTCCGGAGAACAGCTGATAGGCCGGAGTCCCAGATGTTTAGCCAACAATCATCTACTGATGACCAATCCTGAGACTCGGTCAGCAACAGTATGAGCCTGAAGATCCCATTAATCATCATATAGTGAAAAATTCTGTAACTTTCTAGTTGACTTTATATTTGAAGTTGCCACCATTTTCAATATGTCTGTTTGCTTTCAATGAATGAGAACACTCTCGTTTGCATTCAGAGGCAGTAATCCTATACATAGCTAGTCCTGCTGTCAGCTGAGAAGTGGCTATAACTGTATCCAGCCCAGACAATGCTCTGTGAGCTAAACAGGCTGGACTCCAGATGGATACACGGTATATAGCTAGTCCTGCTGTCATACTGAAGTCATACAGTTGCATCCAGTCTACATAATATTCTGTGAGCTAAACAGCCCAGACTGATAGATTGTACAGAGCTGTCAGCTGAGAAGTGGAGACAATGTATCCAGTAGACAATGCTCTGTGAGACTGATACAATGTATGTAGCTTGTTCTGCGTTTTGATAGGTAGTAGATACAATTGCTTCCAGCCTGAGCAATGCTCCCCATCTCCTGGAGGGGTTCTTGCACTGATGAAGCTGCACTTATGCATGCTGCATCCACGCATGAGTTGTCCTGAGCCGGAACCCGACATGGCTATGCTAACTGCAAAGCGTGGCTGCCGTTCAACATGAATGGCAGCAGCCGTGCTACGCAGTTGGAGTAGCATGGCTTAAAGGCACTGCAGATGTAGCATCCCATTCTTCCAGGATGGCGCTGCTATATTTGTATATGGGGACAACGGGAACAAACTAAAACCAGCCCATATTATCTAGCGCGTATGGCGGTATTATCTAAGAACTGAATTGCAGTATTAAGGGAGAGCTAAATACTGCAATTTTATGTAGGAGCTGTATGGCGGTATTATGTTGGCGTCATATGACAGTATTATATTGGCTTTTAAGGAAGCATTATTTAGATACTGCACATCATTTTAGCACTATATGGTGGTATTATGTGGCTGCACATATCAGAAGTATCTGGGCATTACACAGTAATATGCAACTACTTTGTGGGTTTGGAGCCTCTGGTATAAATTTGGCATGAAGACCAGAAGCTCTATGCCACAACTAGCGACACTTGCAAATGATGGGGTTGGCAAATGAGGTACATGCTTATGGCACGCATTCTCCATGAAGTTCTTGAATTGGGGAAACTGAAACTACCCAGTATTATTTAGTATATATGGCGGCATTATTTGGAATTGGAATCGTAGACTTCTATGGCAACCACATGGAGGCATTATGTAGCCCCTTTACACAAGTATTATTTGGACACTATATGGCGGTATTATCTGTGCTGTATCTAGACATTAAACAGTGATATGTGGGTTATTTGAGGAAGTATTATTTGAACACCCCATATAATGTGAGACCTATATGGTGGTATTACATGGGCTGTGTGTGTCGGTAGTATTTTGACATTACATGTGGGCTCTTAGTATTATTTTGATTATGCTTAATGTTTAGGCGCTTCATAATGGTATTATGTGGCAGCATGTGTAAGTACAATATTATCTTGGCACTAAATGACGGTATTATATGGGCTCACATTACAAGATTACAGAGCTCTATTTTGGAATGAGTTCTTCAATCTGGGAAACCCAGAACCAAACTGCAACCACCTGGTGTTATTTAGCATGTACGATGGTACTATATGGGGACTGAACTATAGAATTCTGTTCGAACCACATGGCGGCATTATGTAGCCTCTTTACACAAGTATTATTTGGACAGTATGTGGTGGTATTATACGGGTGTATGTCTGAGGATTCTCTTGGAATTATCTAGTGATATTTTGTATGCTGTTTGAGGGCTCAGTCACACGAGCAGCGATCCGCGCATAGTTCCGTGCGGAAAAACGGATGCAGCTTGTGCAGATGAAAATCCGCATGACCAGCTCCATTGCCACCCATATGTCCTTTTTGACAGGTGCGGACGTTTTTTCGCACGGAAATAAGCGTGTATTGCTGCTGATACGTGCGTACCTCTGCTCATGTGACTGAACCCTAAGGAAGTGTTACTTGAGCTATCCAAATTACTGAGTACTATACTGTGGTATTACATGGGTCCTCTATGTAGTCAGTAGTATATGGAGATATTTGAGGAAGTATTACTTGGTCCCCATATGGTGGTATTATATGAGTCAGCAGTATCTCAGCATTCTATAGTGATAATATATGGGGTATTTGAGGACGTATTACGGTCTGTGGATGGCAGATATTATTTAGGACTTCCTGATGGTATTATGTGGGAAGGAAATAAAAGTGGTATCTTGGCACTACATGGCGGTATAATGTGGGCTGAAGTGACAAGATTACATGACTTTCTTCCCAGGGCTCGGTGTTCCATGAAGCCATCGCTGGGTACTTTATGGCAGTAGTTCCTTCTGAAGTATCCCGGACTTTCCCCGAATGGGAGCGCAGAGCTCAGTAATGGGAACAGGTTGCACAAGTCAGACCATTACAATAACGTTAGTGAACTTCTGAGCAGAGTTCACAGGAAATTGCTGGTATTGAACTAATTTCACACTTTCTTTTAGCGCTAAGCAAATACTTTGGCTAAAAGTCTCATCCAAATCTTTTCTTCTTCGTTCGTTTTAAGTTGGTCCAGATTTTTGGGGCTGAAAAATAACAGATGCTCCTTTCAAATATGACAATTTCTGCGTCTGCCTTCTGCAGAGCTGGAGAAGTAACCGGAGCCGCTGTATATTTGTGCAGTGTGACTTCTGGAGGCAACCGATGCAAGCCAAGCCTGACTTCCAATGGACTTGGACAAAGCCAGCATTAAAGAGTCCGTGCTCCCCGCCCCCGCCCGCATAGATCTACATAATCAGAATTAGGAAGGAGAGGAGGAACCAACGGTCAAGTCGTAGACAAAATAATCCTCTGGCGGACGCAGCGGGAGCACCTGTACCTCCACAACGTGTAATCGCATAGAAGAGTCCAAGAAGCCTTAAAGGGACCTCAGTACAGGACACAACGGGAGGCGTGGTCCGCCTGACCAATTAAATCAATGCTTGCAAAGGGACTGGGTGGTGAGTGAGTCTGACCTCCTGATTGGCTGATGGAGCGCTGCTGTATTCATTTGCATATCCTGAAATAAATTAATAGGAGAGCTCTATGGGTTCACATTTATTCGTCATAAATGTTAGTGGTGGCCAACCCCCTTAATCGTCTACAATAGAGGGAGCCTTAAGACGGATCTCCAGACTTCCCTTTACTGATGCTCATTTGACTCAGGAGCCTGCAGAATAGTGAGTGCAGCTCTGGAGTATAATACAGGATGTAACTCAGGAGCAGTACAGGATAAGTAATGTATGTACACAGTGACTCCACCAGCAGAATAGTGAGTGCAGCTCTGGGGTATAATACAGGATGTAACTCTGGGTCAGTACAGGATAAGTAATATATGTACACAGTGACTCTACCAGCAGAATAGTGAGTGCAGCTCTGGAGTATAATACAGGATGTAACTCAGGAGCAGTACAGGATAAGTAATGTATGTACACAGTGACTCCACCAGCAGAATAGTGAGTGCAGCTCTGGAGTATAATACAGGATGTACACAGTGACTCAATGTTTTTTTAGTCAGAGTATCCTAATCTTAGTCCTTACTACAAGCCTGTCTGGACTATTGGATGCCAGATCAGAGGAAGTCTGCTGTAATAACATTCCGGTAAGTTGCCATCACTAGATTTCCAGTTTAACATTAATATAGATCGTCTTATTGCAAACAAAAACGTCTGTCTGCTGCGAATCAGGCCTAATCCTTCAAAGATGTTATTTCCATATCAAAGGAAGTGTCCTATATCCAGCTTCTAAGGGGGATATTCAAATATTCGCCCATCAATCATGGGCGCTGCTCGCAGTAGAAGCGTGGGCTGGAGCGCGATGGAGCCTGCCAGCAGGTTAGGAAAATGATACCGCAGTGCCGGTTTTGCAGTGTTGGCATTGCAGAGTTGTAAACAAACACAAATAACTTGGCCCTGGCACCGCGCCTTTCCTGGAAAAGCTCGCCTCCAAGAAAATCCATTAGGATTTAGGCTGGAATCGCCGGGACTATAAGCAGAAAGTTCTGCAACTCCTTCCAAACCAAATCTCTCCAAATGATCTAATAAGTATGCAGAGCGCGGTGCACAAATAGAGCGGGCCGCGGAGAGCGCAGGTGGCGGGAGTTCGCTGCACTCCTTGAATTACAGACATGACTACGTTTTCACTTTCACCCTTCTTATATAAATATTATCTGTTCTCCAATAAGAAACGTGCAGAGAAGGAGGTCAGCGGAGCCCCACCGAGCCGAGGAGGCACGTTCCGAGGGGCTGGCATGGGGCAGGTATGGCACAGGTGCAGGCCCACGGCATGATCATGTGATCTGGGATTCTGCTCCCTACTAATGCCGTTCCTCAGTCCTAGTACGCTGCTAGTTGTGCCCAGACATTTAACCCCTCGAGGGGACCCAATGAAGGGGGAAGTGACTTGGTTAGTTACTTCCTCCATTTGTTAGAAGGATCCCCTCGTGATGCGGCTGATCGGGAGGGACACTTTGTAATCAGCTTAATCTGTGGGGAAGCCTGGCAATAAGGCTGGGTTCACACAGGCGGATTTGCCGCGGTTTTGCCACAGAAGAACGACTTCGGCAGCAAAAGCACTTAAAGCTTATTTTTGTCTTGCGCATTTTGCTGCATATTTGAGCGTTTTCTTCCGCAGCGCTTCTTACTTTTTGCAGTGTATTTTAGTGCGGATTTTGCTGCGTCCATGGAGGCCCATGCGGAAAAGTCCAAAGTCTTCAAAAACCGCGCCGCAGCAGCATTTTCGCACTGCAGCAGTGCAGAAAAATTCCGTCCTGTGAGAACAGCTTTTTGCCCAAACACATTTACACTGCAAACGCAGCGGTTTTGCCCGTGTACGGATATGCAACGTCAATGCGCAGCAAAACCGCGGCAAATCCGCCCTTGTGAACCCAGTCTAAGTGTTCCCCTTCCCAGCAGTGTAATGCAGAACAGGATGGGTCCGCCAGAGCGGAAGACCCTCTTTATAACCGCTCTCCACTCCGCCAAGAGCTGAGGATCCTTGACCCCTCTATTAACTCTGAATGCCTTAGAGGGGCTGAACCACCATTACAAGGGCATGCACAGGACAGGGGATAGCTTACTGATTGGGGGGCTCAGCACTGTGACCCCCGCGGATCATGTCCCGCTCCCCTGTCACTGTGAATGGAGCGCTGGCCGAGGATTCATTTCAATGGGGCTGATGAAAATCCCCGGCGGACGGCGCTCAGATATCTCTGCAGTCCTACTGTCAGTGGATCAGCGCGCTCGTGCGACCGGCGCCCCAGTCAGTGATGCAGTAACCCCATAGTGAGGAGGACGGGGACACGGGAGCCCCATTCTCAAGATCGGTGGGGGTCTCAGCAAGTTACCTCCTACCCTGTGGAGATCCTGCTACAATCCCTTTAACCGTTTTCTAACCTAGACAATCCCTTTAAGGACCCCGGGTTTGTCTTACTTTGCACCTTCTTATGGTGACGCCTACGCAGCTTTACAAGCTTTACAGTTTATTTAGACATCATTTACGTATAAATGAACATTTCGGATTTTACCGTTCCCCTTAATCCAAACCAGAAGCTCCCTGAGAGCCGCAAGGAAACTAATCGCTTGTTTGTTACTATTTTACAATTTGGATTCAACGTAACTGATTTATTTAAAGGGCCACTGCGTGATGTTTTATTCATTCATTATATAGGTCTCCCCCCTCCCGCCAGTATATATATATATGTCGGCCAGTCTGATTAGTTATTCCTTTCTGTCTGAAGCTTTCCCCTCAGCTGGTCATGTGATCTCAGTCCTGACCGGCTCAGATCTACTTGGGTTATGGATTCAGTTTCTAGTCCGGTTCTCAGTGTTTGTGATGCTGTTACATGGATCTACCACATAAACGGAAGTCCTAGAGGGACAGAGGCACTCCTGTCACAGTTACTGATGATGATCACACAGGTGTAATAGAGGACATCACAGCTCATCCTCTTGACTGGATACTTATGGGCTGTAGATTATTTAGGAGAATGAAGAAGCAGATGGTAATTACTCTGTTCCCCCAGCAGGCAGAAATGGTACAGCGTCAACTAATTCTGTGCTGATGCATCGTGGGATTGATGTGAAACTAACAGTAAAAAATCTCACTATCCTGAGTATCACAGCGGAGGCTGCACTGCATGGAGGTGACTGCAATACACAGAGGAGAACTCCAGAGTGCGACAGGCATTTGGATGAGGTTGTGTTTTCGGTGAAGTGGCCCTTTAAAAAAACAACCTTTTTTATTTTACCTTTTTGTACACATTATCATTAATAAAACAATTAAAAAAGGGGGGAAAAACTGCAAAAAATGTATTAAAAAAACTACCCCATATACTAAGCAACAAAATGCGGCAAAAATAATTTTGGTGGCCCCAAAAAGAAATATAGGGCCATAAAACCCCGACATGCATGGACTGGTCCTTCCGGACTGAAGCCCTCTGGTCATTACGAGGTTAATACCGGGCGGCACAGCGGAGCGTTAAAAACTTTTATGTCAAAAAGTCCCAATTCTTCCCGGTGTGACGCTGCGCCTTTCCTTCATGGCAGAATCGCTTGAGATGGCGCAGATTTCGCGGCGGACGCGGCGCTGTCTCTTTGACCATTTAAGGTAACGTGTCAGCTCCTGCACCCTCCATGCGGCGCGGTGCACACGGGCGCCGCCGCCATCTGCATCGCATTGCCAGGATGTTTGTATTTGGATAAGATACCCGTCTATCTGTGACGGATTTCGGGACTTACTGCAGATGTGAACCAAATCACTTCCAGATACGAGAGGTCGCGGCGTCCCGGAGCTTCTAGCTGCTACCTCGCATGATGCGCTGCAGCATTCTTCAGGGATAAAGCCTAATGCGGAGCAGCGAGGAGCGCCGCCGGTTACCATATACAGTAATCACAACGCCGGCTCCCAACGACCTCACACCGCTGAGCATCGGCAAACTGAGACTTTCTGACCTTCTGCACTTCATGTCTCAGACGCTTCGTAGATACAGACCGACCTTCTCTTAGAGCGGCTGCCCAGGATCAGACCTTGTCCATAGGCTGCAAATTTAGTAAAACATGGCTGCCTCCTTCCTGAAACAGTGCCACACCTAGCCACAGGTGGCGCCTGGCATTGCAGCTTATCTCTGTTAAAGTAAATAGGGCTTAGATGCAATAACTAATACAACCTGTGGACAGAGGGGGCACTGTTTTCAGAAGCTGGTTGCCATGTTTGTCCAGTCCTGGCAACCCCTTAGATTATAAAGTGCAGCATTATATTCTTCATATACAGTACATGGAGATACAAGACATGAAGTAGTGATAACTGGAAGCAATCAGCCCACTGAAGCACACGTCTGCCAACTTCAACCCAGCCTGAAGTGGCTGATAACAGAAAACAGTAGCTTGTAGTAAACCACACACTGAACAGAGATAGATAGATAGATAGATAGATAGATAGATAGGAGATAGATAGATATATAGATATGAGATAGATAGGAGATAGATAGATATGAGATAGATAGATGGATAGATAGATAGGAGATAGATAGGAGATAGGAGATAGATAGATAGATAGATAGATAGATAGATAGATAGATAGATAGATAGATAGATATGAGATAGATAGATAGATATGAGATAGATAGATATATAGATAGATAGATAGATATGAGATAGATAGATAGATAGATAAATAGATAGGAGATAGATAGATAGATAGATAGATAGATAGATATGAGATAGATAGATAGATAGATATGAGATAGATGGATAGGAGATAGATAGATAGATAGATAGATAGATAGATAGATAGATAGATAGATAGATAGATAGGAGATAGATAGATATATAGATATGAGATAGATAGGAGATAGAAAGATATGAGATAGATAGATAGATAGATAGGAGATAGATAGATATATAGATATGAGATAGATAGGAGATAGATAGATATGAGATAGATAGATGGATAGATAGATAGGAGATAGATAGGAGATAGATAGATATGAGATAGATAGATGGATAGATAGATAGATAGATAGATAGATAGATAGATAGATAGATAGATAGATAGATAGATAGATAGATAGATAGATAGATAGATAGATAGATATGAGATAGATAGATAGATATGAGATAGATAGATATATAGATAGATAGATAGATATGAGATAGATAGATAGATAAATAGATAGGAGATAGATAGATAGATAGATATGAGATAGATAGATAGATAGATATGAGATAGATGGATAGGAGATAGATAGATAGATAGATAGATAGATAGATAGATAGATAGATAGATAGATAGATAGATAGATAGGAGATAGATAGATATATAGATATGAGATAGATAGGAGATAGAAAGATATGAGATAGATAGATAGATAGATAGATAGATAGATAGATAGATAGATAGATAGATAGGAGATAGATAGATATATAGATATGAGATAGATAGGAGATAGATAGATATGAGATAGATAGATGGATAGATAGATAGGAGATAGATAGATATGAGATAGATAGATGGATAGATAGATAGATAGATAGCTAGATAGATAGATAGATAGGAGATAGATAGATAGATAGATAGATAGATAGATAGATAGATAGGAGGTAGATAGATATGAGATAGATAGATAGATATGAGATAGATGGATAGGAGATAGATAGATAGATAGATAGATAGATATGAGATAGATATTAGATAGATAGATAGATATGAGATAGATAGATAGATAGGAGATAGATAGATAGATAGATAGATATGAGATAGATAGATAGATAGATAGATAGATAGATAGATAGATAGATAGATAGGAGATAGACAGATAGATATGAGATAGATAGATAGATAGATAGATAGGAGGTAGATAGATAGAAGATAGATAGACAGATAGATAGATAGATAGAAAGATAGGAGATAGATAGATAGGAGATAGATAGATAGATAGATATGAGATAGATAGATAGATAGATAGATAGATATGAATTAGATATGAGATACATATGAGATAGATAGATAGATAGATAGATAGATAGATAGATAGATAGATAGATAGATAGATAGATAGATAGATAGGGGATAGATAGGAGATAGAGAGATAGATAGGTAGATAGATAGGAGATAGATAGATAGATAGATAGATAGATAGATAGATAGATAGATACCGGTAGATAGATAGATAGATAGATAGATAGATAGATAGATAGATAGGAGATAGAAAGATAGATAGGAGATAGATAGATAGATAGGAGATAGATAGATAGATAGATAGGAGATAGATAGGAGGTAGATAGATAGATAGATAGATAGGAGATAGATAGATAGATAGGAGATAGATAGATAGATAGATAGATAGATAGATAGATAGATAGATAGATAGATAGATAGGGGATAGATAGATAGATAGATAGATAGATAGATAGATAGATAGATAGATAGGAGATAGATAGGTAGATAGATAGGAGATAGATAGATAGATAGATAGATACCGGTAGATAGATAGATAGATAGATAGGAGATAGAAAGATAGATAGGAGATAGATAGATAGATAGGAGATAGATAGATAGATAGATAGATAGGAGATAGATAGGAGGTAGATAGATAGATAGATAGGAGATAGATAGATAGATAGATAGATAGATAGATAGATAGATAGATAGATAGATAGATAGGAGATAGATAGATAGGTGATAGATAGATAGATAGATAGATAGATAGATAGATATGAGATAGATAGATAGATAGATAGATAGATAGATAGATAGATGATAGATAGATAGATAGATAGATAGATAGATAGATAGATAGATAGATAGATAGGAGATAGATAGATAGGTGATAGATAGATAGATAGATAGATAGATAGGAGATAGATAGATAGATAGATATGAGATAGATAGATAGATAGATAGATAGATAGATAGATAGATAGTTGATAGGAGATAGATATGAGATAGGAGATAGATAGATAGATAGATAGAAGGTAGATAGATAGATATGAGATAGATAGAAGATAGATAGATATGAGATAGATAGATAGCTAGATATGAGATAGAAGATAGATAGATAGAAGATAGATAGATAGATAGATAGATATGAGATAGATATGAGATAGATAGATAGATAGATAGATATGAGATAGATAGATATGAGATAGATAGATAGATAGATAGATAGATAGATAGATAGATAGATAGATAGATAGATAGGAGATAGAAAGATAGATAGGAGATAGATAGATAGATAGGAGATAGATAGATAGATAGATAGATAGGAGATAGATAGGAGGTAGATAGATAGATAGATAGGAGATAGATAGATAGATAGATAGATAGATAGATAGATAGATAGATAGATAGGAGATAGATAGATAGGTGATAGATAGATAGATAGATAGATAGATAGATAGATAGATAGATAGATAGATATGAGATAGATAGATAGATAGATAGATAGATAGATGATAGATAGATAGATAGATAGATAGATAGATAGATAGATAGATAGATAGGAGATAGATAGATAGGTGATAGATAGATAGATAGATAGATAGATAGATAGATAGATAGATAGATAGATAGATAGATAGATAGGAGATAGATAGATAGATAGATATGAGATAGATAGATAGATAGATAGATAGATAGATAGATAGATAGATAGATAGATAGATAGATAGTTGATAGGAGATAGATATGAGATAGGAGATAGATAGATAGATAGATAGAAGGTAGATAGATAGATATGAGATAGATAGAAGATAGATAGATATGAGATAGATAGATAGCTAGATATGAGATAGAAGATAGATAGATAGAAGATAGATAGATAGATAGATAGATATGAGATAGATATGAGATAGATAGATAGATAGATAGATAGATAGATAGATATGAGATAGATAGATATGAGATAGATAGATAGATAGATAGAAATTAGATAGATATGAGATAGAAGATAGATAGATATGAGATAGATAGATAGATAGATAGATATGAGATAGATAGATAGATAGATAGATAGATAGATAGATAGATAGATAGATATGAGATAGATAGGAGATAGATAGAAAATGCTTCCATTATGAACACCTGCAGAAGAGTCCGATAATGAAGCAGATAATTTTGCTGGACGTTTCTCTCAGCAGATATAGTATATATAACATTATGTATGACTTACTTTGATGTGAGCTGATGGATCTGGAACAGTCTGAATCATGTCCTTACTGCGGTTTGCCTTTCACCCCACACATTCGGTTCTAGGTGGAGCTGTAAAGAGAGAGCAATGATTGAATATCTCAGAAGAATCACTAGTAGATACTGAGAGCTCCGCCTAGAGGGCCGGCACAAGCCACATTGTGGGGTTGTATCAGGGGCCTGGCATCCAACTGAAAGTAACATCTGAGAGGCGTCAATCAGCTGCTCTTAACCAATCAGCAGTGCCAATAGTGTTCTAAACATCGCTGATTGGCTGAGAGCAGCTGAAAGACAGGAGTCTTCTCCAAATGTTCGGCTCAGGAGTCCTTTCCAGCTGGATGCTAGACCCAGTATACAGCCCTCTGGTTCTTGTTCTGTGAACCTTGGCTCCACTTCTTTTCTACATGCTCTTGTGTAAGGTGACAATGACATTGTAAGGCCTCCTGATCTGAGTACTGCTTGACATATACAACCCAACCGAGTCTTCCGATGATGTTATGTAGATGTGGATATTCAGTCTTCACGGTTTTACATTGAGGAACATGTTTCTGATATTGTTCCACAGTATTTCCCAGACTGGAGAACCTCTGGGATCTCTGCTTCTGAGAGACTCGGCCTCTCTAACACGCAGCCATGTGACATAGTTAAAAATGGACCCTCCTGCTGTTTTCCGTTAGCTCCGCCTACCCTCCGGTCTTTGTTTCCTGCCCCAAACGTGTCTCAGATGTGTTGCTGCCAACAATTTCTAAGTAATTAAACGTATTTAAATGAAATGTACCGATGCCCCCCCCCCCCCCCCCCCCGATAGGCTCTGCTGGGAAGATCACATGGTTGGATGAGGTTTCCAGGTCATCGCGTTCCTTGTTCCTTACACTTCTTTACATTTCACACAGCAGCCCAACTTTTTGTGGAATTGGCGCTGTACAAAACCTGCGCGGATATAGCGGAGCTAAGAGCAAAGCGCTTCAGTATGTGCAGGCTCCGTCTTTGCTCGCCTCCTCCAGATCATATTCTACGTCTGTTCCTTTTGGCGCGGTGTATAACATGTGGCGTCCCGAGTCCGTACGGATTCTAGGGGCGTACTGAAGGTGCGCCCCCTAATCCCCTCCTGGCTGACGGACGGCGTGTTTTCCTAGCGGCGTGATGCCGCTCCTCACTTTACACGCTTTCAGATGTTAATAACCTGAGGTTTCATTATTCGCTTTCTCCGTTTTAACCCCTTACGCGCACATCCTACGTTGGGCCTTCAGGGTGTCTTAGCCAACATTTCTATTTCCCTCGCTGCCATCCAAGTGTTTGTGCGGAGCGACTCGTATTTTTCTATTTGTGTCGTTTTTAATGGTTTCTTACTTTTATAAAATAATCTTTTTTCCTTTAAATATGGATTTTTTAAAATTAAACTTTAACATCTTCAGTCCCACTAAGGGGCTTGGAGCTGCGATCACTTATAGGGGATGCCCAGCTTTAAACTATTGATAGACTATCCTCATGATGGCCAGCAGCAGTAGACTGGGGAGGCCGGCCGCTGTCCTTCTGCATCCAGCTGATTGCTGCAGGGACTCAATGGGAAATACCATGCCTGGCCACTGCAGTGCAAACGGAGCTGTCTGCTCTCTGCAGAGACCAGCTTAGTGCATGGGCACAGCGGCACATGGACCCAGCAGACGGATCTCGGAGGTTACATGTATCTTACTTATAGTCTCAGTACCAATCGCTGAATGGCGCACGTGATGCAACTCTGGAGCTCCTAAACGGGAAATGTGCCAATCTGTAAAATGGGAATATGTAAATTTTGAAGTTTAGTTATTCTTTATCCCAGTGGACTTGTGTTCTGCTGGATTGTTCTAAAGGGGTGTAAGTTAATTAGCAGTTATTATGAATCTAATTATAGTGTTAGTAACTAACTGTCCGTCTGCAGGAGACAAACAGAAGCTGACTTTTTATTTTAAATGTAGATATTTATGTTTCGTTCTCTTACATTTCTCTGGCTGCGGCCATGTTGGAGGCGTGGCCTTCCTGTGTTGTCATAGGTTATTACAGCCAACAGTAAGTGATGGAGTGCAGCCCACCCAGAGACCTGACAGCTGCAGGAGAGCTGCATACATACAGCCATCGGTGCGTATGGCCTTACTGTCCTGCTTTATCTGGACCTCCACCACTACAGTAGAAATGTCATTCACTCGCCCACCCACTAAAAATAATGAGGTGACTGTTAATCTGTCCCAGTCTGTACAGCAAAGCTGTATCTATTAGTGTGCAGATAATAGAAAGTGCTCATTATACCTGCTGTAGTGAGAGCGATCTGGTAGTTCACATTTATATATAATCACAAGAGAAATGAAAGAACGGAACAAAATCCAAAAAAACATATTATTGTAACACAAAAACCTGATTGGATCCTGTCCTGTTCTAAGCTGATCCATGCAGCCCTGATTTACAGACTACTATGGTGGGTGCAGATGTTCAGTCACATGAGGGCGCTGGAGCTGTGGGGGCCCCATATGCAGAGAGCAGTGGTATACATAAAGCAGTACAGTTGGGGGCCCCGTTACAGACTTTGCATTGGGGCCCCACAGCTTTGCCTCTCTGTCCACAGCAGCTCGTATCCCTGAAACCTTCCTTGAGTATTAATGCCAAGTATCTTCCCTCTCATGTAAAAGTATTGACTTGCGAGCCGCGGACCACCGTGTCACTTACTAATAGGCATTAGTCAATGGTTCATCTGGTAATGATCTCTGCCTGTTCCTCTGGGTGCCAGATGGACCAAATAAAACAGGGTCACTTGATATTTTTGGCAATGGCATGAGGTCTCCACTTTCATGTTCCACGTGCCAAATGTACAGTATAGCAATAAAACAATAAAGGGTTTTGCTCTTGTTGAGCGTTTACATTAAGCGGGGCTATTAGTGACGCCTGTAACCACACGGACCCCAGCAAGGCAGATCTCATAGGGGGCAACTGGCAGGGCCTTTGGCCTCGATAAAGGGGATGGACATTTGGGAGGGCCTTTGGCCTCGATAAAGGGGATGGACATTTGGGAGGGCCTTTGGCCTCGATAAAGGGGATGGACATTTGGGAGGGTCTTTGGCCTCGATAAAGGGAATGGACATTTGGGAGGGCCTTTGGCCTCGGTAAAGGGGATGGACATTTGGGAGGGCCTTTGGCCTCGGTAAAGGGGATGGACATTTGGGAGGGCCTTTGGCCTCGATAAAGGGAATGGGCATTTGGGAGGGCCTTTGGCCTCGGTAAAGGGGATGGACATTTGGGAGGGCCTTTGGCCTCGGTAAAGGGGATGGACATTTGGGAGGGCCTTTGGCCTCGATAAAGGGAATGGACATTTGGGAGGGCCTTTGGCCTCGATAAAGGAAATGGACATTTGGGAGGGCCTTTGGCCTCGGTAAAGGGGATGAGCATTTGGGAGGGCCTTTGGCCTCGGTAAAGGGGATGGACATTTGGGAGGGCCTTTGGCCTCGGTAAAGGGGATGGACATTTGGGAGGGCCTTTGGCCTCGGTAAAGGGGGATGGACATTTGGGAGGGCCTTTGGCCTCGGTAAAGGGGATGGGCATTTGGGAGGGCCTTTGGCCTCAGTAAAGGGGATGGGCATTTGGGAGGGCCTTTGGCCTCGGTAAAGGAGATGGGCATTTGGGAGGGCCTTTGGCCTCGGTAAAGGGGATGGGCATTTGGGAGGGCCTATGGCCTCGGTAAAGGGGATGGACATTTGGGAGGGCCTTTGGCCTCGGTAAAGGGGATAGGCATTTCTGCTATGTGTGTAAAATAGAAAATGAAGCAACTTTTCAAACACAGTAACACTGATTTAAATAATCTTCCGTTTTGTGTACACAGCTCCTGTGCAGACCTATGTGCCTCCATGCACATCTTACAGACTACTATTAGTCATCCACCTCTCTTTCTACCAAACTACAGATTGGAGAAATTGTTCCTAACTTTACTTTTTTATTAAAGGGGCTGTCCATATGTAAACTGTTGATAGCCTATCCTTAAAGGGGTTGCCTAAGTTGTAAGAACTCTGGACAACCCTTTCCCCATACATTACAATAACAAAGGGTACTCACCATGCCGAAGCTCGGTCCCCTGCTCCAGTCCAGTCTACTGCTGCAAGCCTCCCCCAGTTTACAGGATGTCATAAGGGCTGCAATCAATTGCTGATCTCAGTTGTAGGCTGCAGCCCCTGTTACAACACTTAGACTGGAAGGGACTGCAGCTATAAACAGAGTCTGCAGCGGGACACAGCAAGAGTGGGGAGAGGTGAGTATATCATCCACTGAATGGATGAGGAAGAGGTGATTCAGAGTTCTTACAACTCAGACAGCCCCTTTAATATAGGCCATCCATAGTAGATCTGCAGGGGTTCACAGCCTGGGACTTCCCTGATCAGTTGTTCGCTGGGCTGATGTACTCATGAATTGAGCTGATTTCTGCAAGGACCAGACAACTTTGTTTCCACTGCAGTGGGCAGGCTGCGTTACGGCAGGCCAAGTTTTCATTCATTCCAATGGTAAATTTGTCTGTAATACCAAGCCTAGTCACTACAGTGAGAATGGAGCTGTCTGCTTCCTTCCAAAATCAGCTCAGTGTTCAAGTGCTCCAGCATAGCAAGCAGCTGATCAGCTATGGTCTAAAATGGTGGACCCCTGGCAATCTACTATAGATGAGCTATCCTGCAGATAAACCATTAATAGTTTACAAATGGACAATCCCTAATATTGTATTGGAACAGAGAAAGAAGGTGGATCCAGGAAACTACAGGCCTGTGAGCCTGACTTCTATACCGGGAAAGATCTTTGAACAAATTATTAAACAGCATGTATGCAAGTACTTGGATGAGACTGGAGTAATTAACCAGACCCAGCATGGGGTTGTAACAAACAAGTCATGCCAGACTAATCTAATTTCCTTCTATGACAGAATCACCGACTCGGTTGACCAGGGAAGTGCGGTGGATATAGTATATCTTGACTTTAGTAAAGCATTTGACAAAGTATCTCATACCATACTTATTGAAAAAATGACCAAATCTGGGATTGACAAGGCAACTGTTAGGTGGATTCACAACTGGCTGAGTGATCGTACTCAAAGAGTGATAAGGACAGTCCCACTGTCTTCATCTGGGACCTGGCTATTACTGATTAGGAACCTGGAGATATGTACAAACCACAGTACATGACACTGTTCACACACACTGAACACAGAACACAACTGTTCACACCTCATATCCAGCCACCTGCACAGACATACAGAACATGTCGCTGTTCACATCAACACACAGGGTTATGCATACCACACAGAGCAGGAACCCCACCCAGAACTCACATGCATACAGATAGTAAACCATAGCCAGTCCAAGCGTCCTCACACCAAGAGGATAGAGAGTTAGCCACCGTGCTGAGATACAGAGAACAGTGTCAGACATCACCCATCTGACACATACATCAGACGTTTGGAGGCCGCACTTGTAAAGGGATAGGGAGAAACTTGCGGGCCGCCTGCACATGCATGGTGATCGTACCACACACTACTCAATGCACCCACCCCAAAACGCAAGAAGGGTAGGGACAGCAGGTGTCCAGACCGTCCTCAGGGAAGGTGAGAGACACTTCAGACAAGCATGCATAACACCAGCTTTGAGTGGGATTAACACACAGTGCAAAGACAAGATAAAATTACCAGCACTCTCTCACAAGAGAAGCTGGTATTTATGTGCAGCAGACCAGAGGGATTGGCTGGAGAATACCACACCCAGCCAGCTCAATTAACCCGCAGCTGAGAAAGTATGCTCATGGAATCTCATAGAACTACAGATTCCAGAAGCACAACCTAACAGCTGAGAGGAGACTTATTAGCTGTCTACAAATATCTGAAGGGCTGTCACAGTGCAGAGGGATCAGCCCTATTCTCATTTGCACAAGGAAAGACTAGAAGCAATGGGATGAAACTGAAAGGGAGGAGACAAAGATTAGATATTAGACAGTGAGGGGGATCAATGAGTGGAACAGGTTGCCACGGGAAGTGGGGGGTTCTCCTTCAATGCGCTGTGCCTCGGCCACCATCTTCATGTCTGGACATCAATACAGTGTGCAACACATTCAAAGACACACTTATACAGTTTCTCAGTACTGGATCCTGATGTAGTGACAGTTCTGGGTCACTATAGTTGTAAGGGCTAAAAGGTTACTTGTTTCTTTGTTGGGCATGTTTGTTTAAGAAGTCTTGTATAACAGACTGACGGGAACAGAACCGTAAGTAGCAAGGCCCATGGTTTTGTTGCTGATTCAGCAAAGACAGACCGATGACATAGTCTCGTGTGATCGCCCTATGGGGCACCAATCTCATCTGTAGAGCTACTGCAGGCGGATACAGGACCACGGGCAGCAGAACCTGGTACCAAATCATCCAGCGCCCCGTCTAGGCACAAAGCCTGTCACCGCCTGCTTCATTATCACCGATACCGGCTACTGGAGCAGACTGCCAACTGTCATATGGAGTGTCCACCATCCCAGAGACGTATATGTACGGCAGTGAGTGCCTGTCTGATGGTGCCGAGGCTGACAGTCGCTTCCACCTGTATTTCTTACATCGTTTGACATGTTTTGCTGCAGTATTTTCGTCTGTTTCAGCCACTTATATAATCCTCTCCATCTCTTCTTGCCGACCTCCTTCATACAGGAGAGCCCCTAAAATGATACCTGCGTTGAAGGCCTCACACAGGGCTCTACTGACATCTGGGCACCTTCATTACAGATTCCGTTACGTTGGACCAGAAGAATGGCGCATGTTGTGCTATTCTTCCAGATAAAACAAGGTATGACGGAGCGTGACGGACCCGACTGAAAGCCAGTGCAGTTTATCGGGCGCCATTGGTGTTCATCATGGCATAGAGGTGGCCTTTGGTAGTCGATAAAAACTCAAGAAAATGTTTCTGATTTCCTACTTCTATGGTGCAATTGGATCACATCCAGGCCCAAACCTGAGGCTGCACTACTGACACATTATGATGACATCACACATCTTTCCAGTCTCTGCCAATTGCGGTGTTGGGGCTGCGTGTCACCGATTGCAGAGGTACTTGCATCCTACGAGGTTTGACCACTTGTGGTTGATGTATTTATACCGCATGTGTGTGAATACTGATGTAGATGACTATTGCATTAATAGAAGGTCTCAACAACACACCTTCAGAAAGAGATGGAGCTGTCACCTGACTCTTCAAAGGGGTTGTACAAGATGGTGAAATATTTGCCTGGTCCAGTGGTGGCAGGGCCTCCACTTCCAGCAGTCTACAAATATCTGAAGGGCTGTCACAGTGCAGAGGGATCAGCCCTATTCTCATCTGTGCAAGGAAAGACTAGAAGCAATGGGATGAAACTGAAAGGGAGGAGACACAGATTAGATATTAGACAGTGAGGGGGATCAATGAGTGGAACAGGCTGCCACAGGAGGTGGGGAGTTCTCCTTCAATGGAAGTCGTCAGAGGCTGGACAAATATGTCTGTGATGATTTAGTGATCCTGCACTGAGCAGGGGGTCGGACCCGATGACCCCAGAGGACCCGATGACCCTGGAGGTCCCTTCCAACTCTACCACTCTAGGATTCTATTGCACATGCCTTTACAGCTGCTGATTGGCATTGAGCGTTGCAGATTAGACTTTGAGTGCCGTTTCTATTCTTAGTACTTAGAGTATCCCAGTTGCGTCTTCAGTATTACTTCGTTTCACACCAATACGGCCGTCTTTGTGTTTTTTCGTTATTTAGTACAACTTTCCCTTTTTCCACCCGTTTACATGCTAAATGCCTCCATCGTCAGACCCTGAATGGGTGCAGCTATTAGTACGGCTTCTAGTCAGCATTTTCCACAGATAATGTGCCGAAATAATGTGCAAAACACACGTTAGACCGCTGCTTGGAACTGCTAAAATCCAAACAAGCCGAGCCGCATACAAGCCGCTCGCCCACCCAACGTGTCTGCAGGCACTCGCGATTAAATAGCTCTGGATACAGTAACACGGATAGAGACCTCGGCCCGCTGTCAAGAAAATAAGAGGGCTGTCCTCAGCCAAGTCCATGATGTATGAGATCTGACGGGATATTGGCCCATGCCCGGGCACCCCGTCACCCACCGTGGCATCCGCAGTACTAGTGCCATTGTCCTTCTGGAAATTCTGACCCCCCCTGAAAATAAGTCCCACCACAGACGGAGGAGTAAAGCTTGGAAGCCCCGATCTGACGAGCTTCCAGAAAGCGTGTATTAAAGTGTAGATTCGATTAAATAAGTCCCTCTGTAAAGCGTCGCTCGCACCACATAAATCTGCCCGCCGCGCCATGTGTGCTTAATCACAAGCTTTCATTCGCTTTCTCTCTCTCTTGACTTAGCCAGACGGCACACAAATCCCGTCTCCGTCCCGCACTTCTCGGTACACGTCATCAAACTATCATTCTTCGGAGGAGTACAACCGCCACGTGCACCCCCCCCCCCCTCCCCCCCCCTCCCCCGCCGCCCGGCTTTGGTCTACCTGTTCCTGAATGTTTGCAGCTGGCAGCTAATTTGTAGTATATTTGTAATGATTAGGAAGATTTACC
Organism: Eleutherodactylus coqui; assembly: GCF_035609145.1. Lineage (NCBI taxonomy): Eukaryota > Metazoa > Chordata > Amphibia > Anura > Eleutherodactylidae > Eleutherodactylus > Eleutherodactylus coqui. The sequence continues at coordinate 3,397,433 of NC_089840.1, read as the reverse complement.
TTCAACTGCGCAGTTATGGGGCTATAAAATACGATACAAGGAGGCAGAAAACCCGCAGCCGCCAACCTCCATGACAACAGCCAGTGTGTGAGCGATCAGTGGTCACCCCGCTGCTCGGCAATGCCAACTACAGACGGCAAGTATTGGTATGTGTGGAGACAAGTACTTGGAGGGGTTGTGACACAACTGTAAGTTCTCCCCGTCCGCAGGATCTCCACAGGAGGGGGAAGAGCGTGCCGATCACCCACCGATCTCCAGAACGGGCCTCCTGCTCTGCTGTCACTAAGGGGGTCTCTTCTCCCCCCGTGTCGCATCGGTATGAGTGGAGCCTGCATGGGAGCGCGACGCTCAGATATCTCCGGAGTGCCACTAAATGTGAATGCACTCTACTCCAGAGGAGGATGGGGGGCACAGGACCCCCGATCCTCTACCCGCTGGCACAGGACCTCCGATCCTCTACCCGCTGGCACAGGACCCCCGATCCTCTACCCGCTGGCACAGGACCCCCGATCCTCTACCCGCTGGCACTTCTCTTAACGCTGCCATATCGCTGTGTCTTTTTCAATGGGACTTTCTAATGTTAAAATCGCATCACACAAAAATCACAAAACCCCAAACCTGCGATTTTTGTGCGATGTGATTATAACATTAGAAAGTCCGATTGACTTTTGCATTAAAAAAAACAGCAAAATCGCGTGAAAAAACGCTAGTGTGCCCGGGGGGCCCGAAGACTGAGATTGTCCTGGGACTTCCTGCTGCGAGGAAGGGAAAAGAGCTGCTTCTTCCACAATCTGGACACAGAGTTACATGGCTGATGTAGAGGCTGTAATGGATGCGGACCCCCTGAGTCACTGACTGGTTTGGCTTTGAGCTATTCCTGAGGGCTGCTCCACGGGGTTCCCTGGTTTTCACCCTTTAATCCTTTCAAGGGATCTGGTCTTAGCTACAGGAAACTGCCAGATCATTTCCCCAGAATTAGTCTCTGTGACAGCTGACCCCGGCTAGTGAGAAGGCAGCAGAGTGTGGCAACAATGGGACAGGTAAAGACATAGCCAAATATCAGGTGGAGACCGGCAGAACTCGTGACATGCCTGCACACTCCAGGCAGAGGCAGCAGCTGGATAGTCTGGTGTCTGCTTCCCTGAGAGCAGAGAGGATGCTGACGACTGTGGGGCAGGAGGGGGTGAGAGGAGGAGTTGGCGGCTGCGGGCAGGAGGGGGTGAGAGGAGGAGTTGGCGGCTGCGGGGCAGGAGGGGGTGAAAGAAGGTGCTGACAACTGCGGGGCAGGAGGGGGAGGTAAAAGAAGGTGCTGACAACTGCGGGGCAGAAGGGGGAGGTGAGAGGATGTGTTGGCAGCTACGGGGCAGGGAGGTGTGAGAGGAGGTGTTGGTGGCTGTGGGGCAGGGGGGGGAGTGAGAGGAGGTGTTGGTGGCTGTGGGGCAGGGGGGGGGGGGGGTGAGAGCAGGTGTTGGCGGCTGCGGGGCAGGGGGGGTTGAGAGGATGTGTTGGAGGCTGCGGAGCAGGAAGGGGGGGGGTGAGAGGATGTGTTGGTGCCTGCGGGGCGAGAGCAGGTGTTTGCGGCTGCGGGGCAGGGGGGTTGAGAGGATCTGTTGGCGGCTGCGGAGCAGGAAGGGGGAAGGGGGGGGGGGGGTGAGAGGATGTGTTGGTGGCTGCGGGGCAGGGGGGGTTGAGAGGATGTGTTGGCGGCTGCGGAGCAGGAAGGGGGGGTGAGAGGAGGTGTTGGCGGCTGCGGAGCAGGAAGGGGGGGTGAGAGGATGTGTTGGTGGCTGCGGGGCAGGGGGGGTTGAGAGGATGTGTTGGCGGCTGCGGAGCAGGAAGGGGGGGTGAGAGGAGGTGTTGGCGGCTGCGGAGCAGGAAGGGGGGGTGAGAGGATGTGTTGGTGGCTGCGGAGCAGGAAGGGAGTGAGAGGAGGTGTTGGTGGCTGCGGAGCAGGAAGGGGGGGTGAGAGGAGGTGTTGGTGCCTGCGGGGCGAGAGCAGGTGTTGGCGGCTGCGGAGCAGGAAGGGGGTGGGGTCAGAGGATGTGTTGGTGGCTGCGGGGCAGGGGGGGTTGAGAGGATGTGTTGGCGGCTGCGGAGCAGGAAGGGGGGGGGTGAGAGGAGGTGTTGGTGGCTGCGGAGCAGGAAGGGGGGGTGGGAGGATGTGTTGGCGGCTGCGGGGCAGGGGGGGTTGAGAGGATGTGTTGGTGGCTACGGGGCAGGGGGGGTTGAGAGGATGTGTTGGCGGCTGCGGGGCAGGAAGGGGGGGGGTTGAGAGGATGTGTTGGCGGCTGCGGAGCAGGAAGGGGGGGGGGTGAGAGGAGGTGTTGGTGCCTGCGGGGCGAGAGCAGTTGTTGGCGGCTGCGGGGCAGGGGGGTTGAGAGGATGTGTTGGCGGCTGCGGAGCAGGAAGGGGGGGGGGGGATGAGAGGATGTGTTGGTGCCTGCGGGGCGAGAGCAGTTGTTGGCGGCTGCGGGGCAGGGGGGTTGAGAGGATGTGTTGGCGGCTGCGGAGCAGGAAGGGGGGGGGGTCAGAGGATGTGTTGGTGGCTGCGGGGCAGGGGGGGTTGAGAGGATGTGTTGGCGGCTGCGGAGCAGGAAGGGGGGGGGGGTGAGAGGAGGTGTTGGCGGCTGCGATTGGTGGTCATAACAGACACTACAGTGAACACGACAAGCGCTGTTCTCCAACACATAATATTAGCCTCCTATACAACGAGACGACTGCGAGGAGGAGGAGCCCGAAATTGTCTCAATTTCCCAGGAAAGTTTCTAACTTTTTTTTCCCTAGGAAACCATTTTTCTATTTTTTTATGTGGTCACCGTTAGTCACGGGAATTGTTAGCCATCTTCCATCCAGCATGCAAGTATTACAACAGGTGGAGCAGAATTTAGTTTCTTTTTGCTGAGCTGGCTCTTTTGGCCCCATAGCCAGTGCTCCTGCTGCGCTCCCGTTAGGCTGGACTCCACCCTCACTCTACAGACACGGGATTAGGGCAGGACAGCGGACAGGCAGCTCCGCCCCCCCCCTTCCTAATGGTGCCCAATTTCCCCACTGAGTACTCTGGGGGAGCTGCACCGGGCTTTGTGTTCTCTTGAATCTTGCTGACAGTTTGAGGCGGGTTATATGTAGGTCTAGCGGGACATTAGGGATGCCAAAATTAACTGCCATGGTAAAAAGGGGTGTGGTTTAGGGCATGGTTTGGGGTGTGGCTTAACGCAACCTGTGAGTTTTACCTCTGTTATTCCTCCTGGAAATGTACAGTGTTAGCCGAATCAAACTTAGAAGCCTCCGGTGGGGTGGGGGGTGGAGGAGGGGGCGGGGGGTGCTCTGCTGCTCCAAATAAGACGAAATTTAGGCACTTGCCACATCAGACGAAGCGCTAACTACTTTTGAAAAAAGAAATAGCATAAACTCTCCAATAGGTGGCGCTGTAGTTATGCAAATCACGCTACAAAAGTTTAATAAGTCCCCCTTGGTTTTCAACAAGGCTCTCCATTCGTTAAACCTTGTTCAGTTTTATTCGCTACAACCTGCTGGCGAACGCGGTCCTTCAGATCGATGCAGGTCTGTCACGGTGGACCCGGTCACTACAGCGCCACCTAACAGGGTTTGTTTTTCATAAATGGTGAGCACATCGTCTGAAGTGGCTGTTGTCTAAATTTCATCTTATTTGGAGCAGCAGAGCGCCCCCTGGAGGCCTCTGGGCGGGGAAGAGACAGGCCATCCTGGACATAAAGCGCGCTGTAGCCGTAATATCTGGCCCAGTGTGAGCGACAGCAGAGGTTGCTTCTCCGTGGGATATTTGGAGATGGGTCCCGGCGATGGGATGCGGCCTCCCGGCTCGGTGCGCCCCCTGCAGCTGCATTGTTTCTTACCAGCAATTACTTTTGCCAGTAAAAAAGGAATGGCAGCCAGGCCAGAGGTTAACCGGTCCGGGGGCAAACCCCAAACGGAGACTAAAGCCGCGCTCATCCGACCGTATTATGGGCACATTTTAGCGCCGATATTCTTCTGACGAGAACTTAGAGCAACACGGGGATCGATGATCGGTGAGTTCGGGTCGGTAACCCGCGGTTGGGCAGCACATTCATCTGTAAAACAGGCGCTACAATAGGGTGGTGTGAATGCGGCCCGAGGCTCCACCGCTATCAATGACATTTAGCTGTTTTAGTGATGTTTTTCCTCTTTGACAGAACTGGCAGAACCCAATGGGGCCCAAGATAAGTCAACGGGGTCCGTCTAGCGCCAGCGGTATTCGCGGGTCAGCCTTGCTTTGTAGTTTCCATTTATAATAGAAACGATGACACGGATGTGAACAAAACCTAAGAGATACAAAGAAGCCGGCGCTACAGCTTGGAATTTTGGCCCCCAGAAAAGTTCCAAAATTACCACAAAATGCCAGCATATTGTAGTACCGGATGATAGGCTGTAACCAATAGCAGCGCCATACAATGCTAAGTAACATGGACACACCATGCGGCTGTAAGGCTGCAATCACACATGCAGTTGTGGAGTCAAATACTGCAGCAAATGCAAAAGAAGAGAGACGTAAAAGTCTTTCCTTTATACCCGTCCTTGATCCACTCCCGGCTCAAAAACAAAACAGCACAAGTGAATGATCCTTATACATTCAGTAATAGAGAGCCGTCTACTGCTCAAATAATACAGCAAACAGGGCCTGAAGTACTGCCCTCTAATGCCTAAATAATACTGCCATATAAAGCCAGATTAATACTGCCATTTAGTGTCTGAATAATACTGCCTTCTAGTGCCTGAATAACACTGCCCTCTAGTGCCTGAATAATACTGTCATATAAAGCCAGAATAATACTCCCCTCTAGTGCCTGAATAATACTACATTCCAGTGCCTGAATAATACTGTCCTCTAGTTCCTGAATAATACTGCACTCTATTGCCTAAAAAATATTGTTCTCTAGTGCCTGAATAATACTGTCCTCTAGTACCTGAATAATACTGTCATATAAAGCCAGAATAATACTGCCCTCTAGTGCCTGAATAATACTGCATTCTTGTTCCTGAATAATACTGTACTCTAGTGCCTGAATAATACAGCCCTCCAGTGCCCTAATAATACTGCCCCCTAGTGCCTGAATAATACTGTCCTCCAGTGCCTGAGTAATACTACATTCTAGTGCCTGAAAAATACTGTACTCTAGTGCCTGAATAATACTGTCCTCTAGTGCCTGAATAATACTGTCCTCTAGTGCCTGAATAATACTACATTCTTGTGCCTGAATAATACTGCCCTCTAGTGCCTAAATAATACTGTCCTCTAGTGCCTGAATAATACTGTCCTTTAGTGCCTGAATAATACTGTCCTCTTGTGCCTGTATAATACTACATTCTTGTGCCTGAATAATACTGCCATCTAGTGCCTAAATAATACTACATTCTAGTGCCTGAATAATACTGCCTTCTAGTGCCTAAATAATACTGCCATCTAGTGCCTGAATAATACTGTCATATAAAGCCAGAATAATACTCCCCTCTAGTGCCTAAATAATACTACATTCTAGTGCCTGAATAATACTGTCCTCAAGTGCCTGAATAATACTGTCCTCTGGTGCCTAAATAATACTACATTCTAGTGCCTGAATAATACTGCCTTCTAGTGCCTAAATAATACTGCCATCTAGTGCCTAAATAATACTGCCATCTAGTGCCTAAATAATACTACATTCTAGTGCCTGAATAATACTGTCCTCTAGTGCCTGAATAATACTGTCCTCTAGTGCCTAAATAATACTACATTCTAGTGCCTGAATAATACTGTCCTCTGGTGCCTGAATAATACTGCCATCTAGTGCCTGAATAATACTGCATTCTTGTTCCTGAATAATACTGTCCTCAAGTGCCTGAATAATACTGTCCTCTAGTGCCTAAATAATACTACATTCTAGTGCCTGAATAATACTGCCTTCTAGTGCCTAAATAATACTGCCATCTAGTGCCTGAATAATACTGTCATATAAAGCCAGAATAATACTCCCCTCTAGTGCCTGAATAATACTGCATTCTTGTTCCTGAATAATACTGTCCTTTAGTGCCAGAATAATACAGCCCTCCAGTGCCTTAATAATACTGTCCCCTAGTGCCTGAATAATACTGTCCTCCAGTGCCTTAATAATACTGTCCTCTAGTGCCGGAATAATGCTGTCCTCTAGTGCCTGAATAATACTACATTCTTGTGCCTGAATAATACTGCCCTTTAGTGCCTGAATAATACTGTCCTCTAGTGCCTAAATAATACTGTCCTTTAGTGCCTGAATAATACTGTCCTCTAGTGCCTGTATAATACTACATTCTTGTGCCTGAATAATACTGCCCTCTAGTGCCTGAATAATACTGTCCTCTAGTGCCTAAATAATACTACATTCTAGTGCCTGAATAATACTGTCCTCTGGTGCCTGAATAATACTGTCCTCTAGTGCCTAAATAATACTACATTCTAGTGCCTGAATAATACTGTCCTCTAGTGCCTGAATAATACTGCCCTCCAGTGCCTAAATAATACAGTCCTCCAGTGCCTGAATAATACTACCCTCTAGTGCCTGAATAATACTGCCCACCAGTGCCTAAATAATACTGTTCTCTAGTGTCTGAATAATACTGCCCTCCAGTGCCTGAATAATACTACATTCTAGTGCCTGAATAACACTGCCCTCTAGTGCCTGAATAATACTGTTCTCTAGTGCCTGAATAATACTACATTCTTGTGCTTGAATAATACTGTCCTCTAGTGCCTTAATAATACTGTCCTCTAGTGCCTGAATAATACTACATTCTAGTGCCTGAATAATACTGCCCTCTAGTGCCTGAATTATACTGCCCTCCAGTATCTGCATAATACTACCCTCTAGTGCCTGAATAATACTGCCCTCTAGTTCCTGAATAATACTGTCCTCTAGTGCCTGAATAATACTACATTCTAGTGCCTGAAAAATACTGCCCTCTAGTGCCTAAATAATACTGCCCTCCAGTGCCTGAATAATACTGTCCTCTAGTGCCTGAATAATACTGACCTCCAGTGCCTGAATAATATTACATTCCAGTGCCTGAATAATACTGCCCTCTAGTGCCTGAATAATACTGTTGCCTAGTGCCTGAATTATACTGCCCTCTAGTGTCTTAATAATACTCCACTCTAGTGCCTGAATAATAATGTTCTCTAGTGCCTGAATAATACTGTCCTCTAGTGCCTGAATAATACTGTCCTCTAGTGCCTGAATAATACTGTCCTCTAGTGCCTGAATAATACTGCCCTCTAGTGCCTGAATAATACTGTCCTCTAGTGCCTGAATAATACTGCCCTCTAGTGCCTGAATAATACTGCCCTCTAGTGCCTTAATAATACTCCCCTCTAGTGCCTGAATAATACTGCCCTCTAGTGCCTGAATAATACTGCCCTCCAGTGCCTGAATAATACTGCCCTCTAGTGCCTTAATAATACTCCCCTCTAGTGCCTGAATAATAATGTTCTCTACTGCCTGAATAATATTGTCCTCTAGTGCCTGAATAATACTGCCCTCCAGTGTCTGAATAATACTGCCCTCTAGTGCCTGAATAATAATGTTCTCTAGTGCCTGAATAATACTGCCCTCTAGTGCCTGAATAATAATGTTCTCTACTGCCTGAATAATACTGTCCTCCAGTGCCTTAATAATACTCCCCTCTACTGCCTGAATAATATTGTCCTCTAGTGCCTGAATAATACTGCCCTCTAGTGCCTGAACAATATTGCCATCTAGTGCCTGAATAATACTGCCCTCCAGTGTCTGAATAATACTGCCCTCTAGTGCCTGAATAATACTGCCCTCTAGTGCCTGAACAATATTGCCATCTAGTGCCTGAATAATACTGCCCTCCAGTGCCTGAATAATACTGCCCTCTAGTGCCTGAATAATAATGTTCTCTAGTGCCTTAATAATACTCCCCTCTAGTGCCTGAATAATATTGTCCCCCAGTGCCTGAATAATACTGCCCTCTAGTGCCTGAATAATACTCCCCTCTAGTGCCTTAATAATACTCCCCTCTAGTGCCTGAACAATACTGCCCTCTAGTGCCTGAATAATACTGCCCTCTAGTGCCTTAATAATACTCCCCTCTAGTGCCTGAATAATATTGTCCCCCAGTGCCTGAATAATACTGCCCTCTAGTGCCTGAATAATACTGCCCTCTAGTGACTAAATAATATTGTTATACAGTGGCCAAAAATTCCCAGCTACAGTTTCTAAAGGGAATCTGTCACCACCATCTGAGGGCGGCACGAGGCGCCAGTCACACCGATTACAGTGATGTGTCTGCTGTGGGATCTGTGCAGGAGGTTTGGAGAAACTTGCATTTTATCAGTGGAAGGAAGACCCAGAACTAGGCCTGCATATTCATGAGCTTCAGCCACACCCACCACGCCCTCCAGCCAATGACTGGCAGCTCTCTCACTACACACAGCAATAGGCAGTCAGCAGCCATTGGCTGGAGGGTAGGGTGGGTGGAGCTAGCCTTCAGCTTATGAATATCCAGGACTACTTCCTGGACTCCTCCGAGCATGTGCTGATACTGATAATAAAATGTAACTTTCCCCAATTCTCCTCACAGACCCCACAGCAGACACATCACTGTAACCAGTGTGACCGGCGCCTCGTGCCGCCCTCAGATGGGTGCAGAAACAAGGTGACAGCCTCCTAAGTGTAACAAGAGCTGTGCCACCCTGTGCCCAGACAGCAGTATCCCTCAGTGCAGCCTATGCTGGGCATCAGTAGGTGGAGCAGGACTATGAAGATGGACTCTCCAGGGTATAAATGGCAGGAGTAGAAGAGGGGAATGACATGGAAAGTGAATGATCTATGGCGGCCCCTCTATCAGGGGGAGTCCAGACGGGCGGATCTGCTGCCGAATTTCCATGCGAACCCTCCACACGGAAAATCCTCGGCCTTTACAGTCGCAGTAATGTGCATGCGATTTTGAAAATCTCGTCCACAAACTGCGAAAATACTTTGTACAAGACCCGTGTGGAAATTGAGATGCGGTGCGGATTTCAATTCCGCAGCCTGTTGATTTTCTCGCCGTTTCCGCTGCATCTCTTCTAAACAAGCGGGAATTCCGCATGGAAATACACAATAAAACGTGCTTCAAAACGCACCAAATAGTCTGCTGACAACCCGCCGACAACCAGCCCCCCGCGTGGACCGGCCTCAGAGAAGGGAAATGGAGCAGACTGGACAGGAGCTACACTTATACTTTAGGTAAATGCTATTTAAGCAATTGTCCGGGCGGCTCGCAGCGTCGTAGAGGTGGAGCGGCACTTAAAAAAAGCCATTTCTCTACAAACATGTTGCAATGCGTTGGATTATTCTGCAGAATGGAATGTAATGGAAGCGTTCCTGCTGCTGACATCTGTTTATGAAGGAGCCTGGAATACCCCGAACGGCGGCTTCACAATCGCAGCCATTTACAAATGTGCGTAGAATAAACAACATCATTCCTATAGATGGAGCGGAGACGTGAGTCACGTCTGACACATCGCAAGAAAGAAACTCGTTTTTCTCGCTGCTTTCACTTATTGCAACATTTTATTTATTTATTTTTCACTCAAAGTCCAAAAGAAGAAACAACAACTTGTGAAGGAGAAGCCAAGGAGGGAGAATTCCTGACGGGAGGCTCATTGTCCTCCACTTCTCATCCAGGCAGCACATCTTAAAGGGGAACTCCACGAGAAAAACCTTAAAATGAGCATTGTATGATTGTGGTTAGAGCTGAGAGTCCGGAGTATTTACGAGCTGAATTCAGTGTCCGCCCATCTGGGACCTCATTGAGAAGCTCCATTCACTGCACCTCCTCTCTACCGAATGTCACACTGCCCAGTACAGGCTGTAACACACAGGGAGGCGCTGCAGAGCCCAGATCAGGCAGTACCTGTATGCTATAGCAGAGTCCTGGTCAGTGTTGTGCCGTCACAAAGCGCTATGGCGAGCGCTAATTTTATTATTATTTGTGGCTGGCAATTAATTGTGACTTGGTTTGTTCGGACGCCGGTGCCCTTGGGCACACCTTGTAGTTGTGAGTGGTGAGCTGTGGAATAATACAGGGAGCCAGACATATTACTTAAGGCCCCCTGTCCACGCCGTCTGAAGCTTTCCATAGCATTGCTATGGAAAGCGCCCGCCCCTTGTCCACAAGTAGAGAATCATTGTGATTCTCCACTCGCAGATGGCAATTCTCAGCATGCTGCGAGTTGCCCCATTCTCCGCGGTCAGCCTATCTATCAGATTAGGCTGACCGGTGGAGATTCGTCTGCATCTCCTGCTCCCGGGCGGCGGCTCCCGCAGCAGAGATCCACCGTGTGATACTGCAGCGCCCGTGGACCGGGGGGGCTAAATTGTTGTACCCACGATATTATTACATAAGGCGGTGAGATGAGGGGGTTACTGCATCACATTCAGTGCATAATAACTGATACACAAATTGCAACAATGTAGCCACCTGTCTAACTCCTCCATACACCGGCAGCTTACTCTGGATGTCTTCTCTCTGTCCTTCTTTGTATTTATGTCTTTTTATTTCTTTATCTCCCTCTCATATTTACGTCTCTTTTATTTTCCCTCTATTCACTGTCACAGCTGTCTCTCCTCCTCAGTGACTCACGGATTCTCAGATTTCTCTCTTGTTTCTCTCTTTCTCTCTCTGTCACGGCTGATCTCTCTGTCTCTTTTCACTTCTCTCTCCTGCTCGACACTTTCTTTCCCCTGTTGGGTGCTTCTTTTTTCTGGCGCTCTCTCTCTCTGCCTGGCGCTCTCTCTCTGCCTGGCGTTCCTCTTCTCGGCGCTCCTCTGACTGTCACCTCTCTTTTCTCACTACTCATTACATTACTTATTGCTTACACTTATTCTGCCTCTGCTCTCTGGCCCTTGCTTTGCCTGGGGCGTCTCACTCACTCGCCGGCTCCTGCGACCGTTGTCCAGCTATTTATCTTCTGTCACCTGACCAGTTTGTCTGCAGCCAATCACAATCTATCTGGTTGTTAGGCTACCTGCCTCACCTGAGTCTCTATGCATTTCTTCTATCCTGTGCAGCTGGTTAAAAATGTCCTTACTGGTTGCTAGGTTACCTGCATCCCTTGTGTAAACTGACTCAGATTAAACCCTCAGATCCGGTTATTATATTACCGGTCCCCATAACAGTGATATGTAGTGCCTATTTCCAGGCCACTACATTGGGATGGCCAGAGGAGAAGGTTCAGCCTTGACAGGAAGGGTTAGTGCAGAGTAGTGACAGTCAGTGAATATGCAAGGAGACATAGTGTGAACAGGGCAGTCAGGGCCAGAACAGGGGAACCAGAGTGCAGAGCCCCGAGAGGAGACGATATGGCCTCTTGTTATCATGCAGAGTATTGGCAGTGCAGTATCAGAACCGGACGGTTCTGGTTGCAAGTTGAGAACAAGGGAGCTTGGAGATGGACAAGTAACAACAGCACTGCTAGCAAAGGCAGCCAAGTCATATACCCAAAGCAGACGGCCAGAGAAAAGGGCACCCAGTGTATGCAAAGAGGAACTCAAACTCCCATGTATATCCAACTTTATGTTTAAGACTAGAGATGAGCAAGTAGTGCCTTAGCCGAGTATCTCCCCGCTCGTCTCTAAAGATTCGGGGGCCAGCAGGGGAGAGCGGGGAGCGGCGGGTGAGAGCGAGGAGGAACAGAGGGGAGATCTCTCTCTCCCCCCTGCTCCCCGCCGCCGGCCCTCGAATCTTTAGAGACGAGCGGGGAGATACTCGGCTAAGGCACTACTCGCTCATCTCTATTTAAGACCCAAAACACAAAATATTGTGCACATTTCATCGCGACCACAACAAGCCGTACAATAAATGACATTTGTGACGCTCGATTATGTTGTAAAAATAAACAAGAATCGCAGCCCAATTGCTGTTTTCCTGCATTTATCCCAAATGATGTATAAAGCTTCATGAAGTACAACTCAGCCGCCAGCAACAAAGTATCACACAGCTGCATCCAGGAGAAATAAGAAGGTGGTGGTGGCTCTCAAGGTCAAGATGGGCCTGATGCTCAAGGAGTTAATGTCATGGTTTGCCACACCCGTAAGGCGACAGGCGGGTTTGTCGCAGTCTCTCTCCATGCTGAAGCGTTTATCTACCCCTGCAGTAATAAAAACAAAAAGTTGCCAAGTTGGGAAAAATTCCATGGAGCCATTTCTTGGTTGCATCGGCGCCTTGTAAAGAGAACCAGATGACCTTTGTGAGAAAGCTGGGTGACCACTGCCTAAAAGCTTCTGGTTATCACCCAGCTTTTTTTAAAGGAGCAGTACCATCAGGACAATCCAGCTGATTAGCAGGAGTTCGTCTGCAGGAGCTCCTGGTGATCAGCCGTGGCTGAAGGGGGATCTGCAGTTGGCCGTACAAATGAAGAGCCGACCATGTAATTCCTGGACAGGCTGAACCCACCAGAGCGGCTCTCTGCTGTCTAGGACTGGAACACTTAGTGGCGGTATGTGATATACCTGCATATTTAATGGGATTTCTTTGCCATTTTTCTATTTATGATCTTTCCAAAGGACAGGTCATCAATAGAGGATTGGTGGGGGGAGGGGTCGCTGTTCAGTTGCCAAACCCTGAGGACCCAGGGATATCAGAGGAGCATGATGGAGGTAAGTGGGTTTATTATTTCATTGCTGGAGCACAGTGGGGCCTTAGAATTACTAAGAGGGAACAGTGGGACCTACAAATGACTCGGGGCACAAAGGGACCTACAAATGACTCGGGGCACAAAGGGACCTACAAATGACTCGGGGCACAAAGGGACCTACAAATGACTCGGGGCACAGTGGGGCCTTAGAATTACTAAGAGGGAACAGTGGGACCTACAAATGACTCGGGGCACAAAGGGACCTACAAATGACTCGGGGCACAAAGGGACCTACAAATGACTCGGGGCACAAAGGGACCTACAAATGACTCGGGGCACAAAGGGACCTACAAATGACTCGGGGCACAAAGGGACCTACAAATGACTCGGGGCACAAAGGGACCTACAAATGACTTGGGGCACAAAGGGACCTACAAATGACTCGGGGCACAAAGGGACCTACAAATGACTTGGGGCACAAAGGGACCTACAAATGACTCGGGGCACAAAGGGACCTACAAATGACTTGGGGCACAAAGAGACCTACAAATGACTCGGGGCACAAAGGAACCTACAAATGACTTGGGGCACAGTGGGGCCTTATAATTACTAAGAGGGAAGAGCGGGATCTACAAATATCTTGGGGCACAAAGGGACCTACAAATGACTTGGGGCACAAAGGGACCTACAAATCACTCGGGGCACAAAGGGACCTACAAATGACTCGGGGCACAAAGGGACCTACAAATGACTCGGGGCACAAAGAGACCTACAAATGACTCGGGGCACAAAGGGACCTACAAATGACTCGGGGCACAAAGGGACCTACAAATGACTCGGGGCACAAAGGGACCTACAAATGACTCAGACTAGAAGGGAAAAAAATGTGGAGCGACTTCTACTGGGAATTAAGGCGTTTTCTTATAGAGGAGGGATGAGGTGCTGCCCTTCCACTGTTCTCCAGCCGTCTGAAATGGGGCGTGATAATTTAGCTTGAAGAAAATTAAAGTACGCGGACTGAAGGCGCCACAGTTTTAGCCAAGAAAATTATTACAACGAGCAAATTATCCGATTCTTCCTTATTAATTTGCTAAAAACAGCCAATATGATCAGGTTTTGGGAACGCAGCCCCTCCTTCAGAAACCGCTGTGGAACATGCTATATGTAAGAGGCTGATATGTCTGATATCTCACGCGGTGCATATAAAGGGGTTTAGCACAACTGCTTCCTCCTTCTTTGCAGGGGTTAACCAGTTGTGCGCTGTCCTCCTATACACATATGAGCCGTGCTTCTCTGAGATACCAGACATATAATTCATTTCATATTCGCTGTGTCTGACTTCTCCGTCCCATTGATTTGCTTGTTTTTATATACCGCCTTCCAATAACTCCGATGGGCTTTATATTATGTGAATGTCTTTCTCTGCATATTATTCCTCCATATTAGGAGTTCTACTTCTTTCGCCGCCTTCATAAATCCGAGTAGAATCAATGATTTCCTAATTATCACATACATTGTTGCTGATTGGTCCTCATCAGTCCCTCCTGCCGTTGCATCATATGCGTCTTCCTCCTATTCTTAGGATTTCTGTCTTTTGTTCTTATCCATTGAATTACTTTGTGTAGTTGGTCCTCCTCCAGGCGGCTGCAGAGCGCAGTCTGTGAGGCTGATGTGTCCAGCGGGGTCATCCACAGCCTGACATACGGCGCTCCGGAGGCCTTTAGCACTACAACCCTCTTATCGGACTCCCCTTCTTCGCACGTATTGAGACCTTCTGAAAATGACCCCAAGGATACATTTCATTCTCCTCAGTAATTTGGTCTTTCATATACTTGTATGTTTGTTTTTGCATTTTTTATGTCTCTTTCCCTTCCCTATTACTATTTCCTGCTTTACTGTACATAGCGATTTCCACCGCTGTTTCTGAAGAAGGGGCGGTGTCTCAGAAAACTAATAATATTACCTGTTTTAGCAAATTAATAAAGAAGAAACAGAAAATTTCCTCATTGTAATAATTTTGGGGGGTAAATGTGCTGCGCCTTCAGTCCGGGGGAACATATAAGTGACTAGGGGCACAGTGGGGCCTATAAATTACTTAAGATGCATAGTGGGACCTATAGATGGCTTGGGGCTCAGTGGGACCTATGAATAACTCAGGAGACACAGTAAATGTTTTATTGAAAACTCAAGGGACACAGTGAGACCAATAAATGACTCAGGGTACAGTGGGATATATAAGTGACTCAGGGGGACCTGTAAATTACTCAAGGTGCACACTGGGACCTATAAATGACTCAAGGCACAGTGGGGCCTATAAATTACTTAAGATGCATAGTGGGACCTATAGATGGCTTGGGGTCAGTTGGGCCTATAAATTACTTAAGATGCATAGTGGGACCTATAGATGGCTAGGGGCACAGTTGGGTCTATAAATTACTTAAGATGCATAGTGGGACCTATAGATGGCTTGGGGCTCAGTTGGGCCTATAAATTACTTAAGATGCATAGTGGGACCTATAGATGGCTTGGGGTCAGTTGGGCCTATAAATTACTTAAGATGCATAGTGGGACCTATAGATGGCTTGGGGCACAGTTGGGCCTATAAATTACTTAAGATGCATAGTGGGACCTATAGATGGCTTGGGGCTCAGTTGGGTCTATAAATTACTTAAGATGCATAGTGGGACCTATAGATGGCTTGGGGCTCAGTTGGGCCTATAAATTACTTAAGATGCATAGTGGGACCTATAGATGGCTTGGGGTCAGTTGGGCCTATAAATTACTTAAGATGCATAGTGGGACCTATAGATGGCTTGGGGCACAGTTGGGCCTATAAATTACTTAAGATGCATAGTGGGACCTATAGATGGCTTGGGGCTCAGTTGGGCCTATGAATAACTCAGGAGACACAGTAAATGTTTTATTGAAAACTCAAGGGACACAGTGAGGCCTAAAATGACTTGGGGTACAGTGAGACCGATAAATGACTCAGGGTACAGTGGGATATGTTAGTGACTCAGGGGGACCTGTAAATTACTCAAGGTGCACACTGGGACCTATAAATGACTCAAGGCACAGTGGGGTCCATAATTTACTCAGGAGGCACAGTGTGTCTTTAATAAATACTCAGGGGCACAGTGGGGCTATAAGGCTTATAAGTGACTTAGAGGGTACAGGGGGACCTATAAATTACCAAGGGAGCCTACTGTGGATGTGTCACCCAAGGGCCCATGTAAACCTGAAGCCAGCCCTGTATAAGGGCACTAAATTGCATTAAGTTGGTTGAGCACTGTGAGGAGGTATATAGTCACCAATGGGGCACAGTATGACGGTAATACAGAACTAGATGGAGCCGCAGACATAACAACATCCACACTCCTCAAATACACAAGAGGTTTATAAAATGATTATAAAAGGTCCCTCATTTTACTCCTGTTGCTCTACACCATTAACCCGATTCTGCAAATACCCCCCCCCCCCCCCGCCCCCCTTGAATTAAAAACATAAAAGGTGTCTGTTAGTAATAGAGCGGAGGGTCCAGCCAGCGCTGAGGGGTGTATGTAGCAGAGCCAAAACCCCCATGACAGGAGTGGAGACCCTCATCTCTCTGAATGGATCGCCTTTCTAAAGTTGGATTCACAAGGTGCCAAAAAGTTCCCTCAGAAAGTGTCAGTGTGAGAGCTGTTCTTGGCCCCTGTTCCCCCCAAGACTCTCTTGTCGACATTCCAAGAAAACCTTCTTAAGGAATCTGCAAGTAGACGTCGGCTGGAGGTCTCCTTATGTAAATGATGTCTTTGTGTGCGCACAAACCACCCTTGTTCTAAGCTGATAAACCCCCAAACTGACAATGTTGGCCGAGGTGTCACTTATCTGCGGCTGCAGGAGGGTCACTAGAGCGCGGTGTTGGGGTCATCTGTAATAAGGTCCCAGCGGTTTTATCAGCCTCCACTGGAAGGGAAGCCGGAGGGTTAACTATTCTATACCAGGTAGGTATAATGTCTAGGAGCGCAGCCTGAAAACACACACAAATATACAGGGGCGCCCCAAACCTTTATGCTGTCTGAGGTAAAGTCTAACATGGCGCCCCCACAAAAAACATTCATGGCATTAGTGGCCCCAGTAGTAATAGTGACCCCCACAGTGACTTCAGGGGTAACAGTGTCCCCAATAGAGGTCCCAATACTAATAATACCCTCATTCATGGCCTCAGTGGTAATAGTGGACCTGTTGGTGGCCTCAGTAGTAACAGTGACCTTGTTGGTGGCTGCAGTAGTAATAGTACCCCCATCAGTGTCCTCAGTAGTAATAGTGACCCCTACAGTTGCCCAAGTACTAATAGTACCCCCATTAGTGGCCTCAGTAGTAATAGTGTCCGCCAATAGTAATAGTGACCCCCACAGTGGCCCCAGTAGTAATAGTGACCCCCACAGTGACTTCAGGGGAGGTCCCAATACTAATAATACCCTCATTCATGGCCTCAGTAGTAATAGTGACCCCCACAGTGACTTCAGGGGTAACAGTGTCCCCAATAGAGGTCCCAATACTAATAATACCCTCATTCATGGCCTCAGTAGTAATAGTGGACCTGCTGGTGGCCTCAGTAGTAATAGTGACTCCTACAGTGGCCTCAGTGGTAATAGTGGACCTGTTGGTGGCCTCAGTAGTAATAGTGACCTTGTTGGTGGCTGCAGTAGTAATAGTACCCCCATTAGTGGCCCCAGTAGTAATAGTGACCCCCACAGTGGCCCCAGTAGTAATAGTACCTCCATTAGTGGCCCCAATAGTAATACGGTCCCCAGTATCCCCCTGGTTCCTGAAGCCTTACATTACACCAATTACGTGGCAGAATCGGCACGCCTCGCACCTTTAGTACAGCCCGACACGCCTCGCACCTTTAGTACAGCCCGGGACGCCTCGCACCTTTAGTACAGCCCGGCACGCCTCGCACCTTTAGTACAGCCCGACACGCCTCGCACCTTTAGTACAGCCCGGGACGCCTCGCACCTTTAGTACAGCCCGGCACGCCTCGCACCTTTAGTACAGCCCGGCACGCCTCGCACCTTTAGTACAGCCCGGCACGCCTCGCACCTTTAGTACAGCCCGGCACGCCTCGCACCTTTAGTACAGCCCGGCACGCCTCGCACCTTTAGTACAGCCCGACACGCCTCGCACCTTTAGTACAGCCCGGCACGCCTCGCACCTTTAGTACAGCCCGGGACGCCTCGCACCTTTAGTACAGCCCGGGACGCCTCGCACCTTTAGTACAGCCCGGGACGCCTCGCACCTTTAGTACAGCCCGGCACGCCTCGCACCTTTAGTACAGCCCGGCACGCCTCGCACCTTTAGTACAGCCCGGCACGCCTCGCACCTTTAGTACAGCCCGGCACGCCTCGCACCTTTAGTACAGCCCGGGACGCCTCGCACCTTTAGTACAGCCCGGGACGCCTCGCACCTTTAGTACAGCCCGGGACGCCTCGCACCTTTAGTACAGCCCGGGACGCCTCGCACCTTTAGTACAGCCCGGCACGCCTCGCACCTTTAGTACAGCCCGACACGCCTCGCACCTTTAGTACAGCCCGGCACGCCTCGCACCTTTAGTACAGCCCGGCACGCCTCGCACCTGTAGTACAGCCCGGCACGCCTCGCACCTTTAGTACAGCCCGGCACGCCTCGCACCTTTAGTACAGCCCGGCACGCCTCGCACCTGTAGTACAGCCCGGCACGCCTCGCACCTGTAGTACAGCCCGGCACGCCTCGCACCTTTAGTACAGCCCGGGACGCCTCGCACCTTTAGTACAGCCCGGCACGCCTCGCACCTTTAGTACAGCCCGGCACGCCTCGTGCCTTTAGTACAGCCCGGCACGCCTCGCGCCTTTAGTACAGCCCGGGACGCCTCGCACCTTTAGTACAGCCCGGGACGCCTCGCACCTTTAGTACAGCCCGGGACGCCTCGCACCTTTAGTACAGCCCGGCACGCCTCGCACCTTTAGTACAGCCCGGCACGCCTCGCACCTTTAGTACAGCCCGGCACGCCTCGCACCTTTAGTACAGCCCGGCACGCCTCGCGCCTTTAGTACAGCCCGGGACGCCTCGCACCTTTAGTACAGCCCGGGACGCCTCGCACCTTTAGTACAGCCCGGCACGCCTCGCACCTTTAGTACAGCCCGGCACGCCTCGCACCTTTAGTACAGCCCGGCACGCCGCGCACCTTTAGTACAGCCCGGGACGCCTCGCACCTTTAGTACAGCCCGGGACGCCTCGCACCTTTAGTACAGCCCGGCACGCCTCGCACCTTTAGTACAGCCCGGCACGCCTCGCGCCTTTAGTACAGCCCGGCACGCCTCGCACCTTTAGTACAGCCCGGCACGCCTCGCACCTTTAGTACAGCCCGGCACGCCTCGCACCTTTAGTACAGCCCGGCACGCCTCGCACCTTTAGTACAGCCCGGCACGCCTCGCACCTTTAGTACAGCCCGGCACGCCTCGCACCTTTAGTACAGCCCGGCACGCCTCGCACCTTTAGTAAAGCCCGGCACGCCTCGCACCTTTAGTACAGCCCTGCACGCCTCGCACCTTTAGTACAGCCCTGCACGCCTCGCACCTTTAGTACAGCCCGGCACGCCTCGCACCTTTAGTACAGCCCGGCACGCCTCGCACCTTTAGTACAGCCCGGCACGCCTCGCACCTTTAGTACAGCCCGGCACGCCTCGCGCCTTTAGTACAGCCCTGCACGCCTCGCACCTTTAGTACAGCCCGGCACGCCTCGCACCTTTAGTACAGCCCGGCACGCCTCGCACCTTTAGTACAGCCCGGCACGCCTCGCACCTTTAGTACAGCCCGGCACGCCTCGCACCTTTAGTACAGCCCGGCACACCTCGCACCTTTAGTACAGCCCGACACGCCTCGCACCTTTAGTACAGCCCGGCACGCCTCGCACCTTTAGTACAGCCCGGCACGCCTCGCACCTTTAGTACAGCCCGGCACGCCTCGCACCTTTAGTACAGCCCGGCACGCCTCGCACCTTTAGTACAGCCCGGCACGCCTCGCACCTTTAGTACAGCCCGGCACGCCTCGCACCTTTAGTACAGCCCGGCACGCCTCGCACCTTTAGTACAGCCCGGCACGCCTCGCACCTTTAGTACAGCCCGGCACGCCTCGCACCTTTAGTACAGCCCGGGACGCCTCGCACCTTTAGTACAGCCCGGCACGCCTCGCACCTTTAGTACAGCCCGGCACGCCTCGCACCTTTAGTACAGCCCGGCACGCCTCGCACCTTTAGTACAGCCCGGCACGCCTCGCACCTTTAGTACAGCCCAGCACGCCTCGCACCTTTAGTACAGCCCGGCACGCCTCGCGCCTTTAGTACAGCCCGGCACGCCTCGCGCCTTTAGTACAGCCCGGCACGCCTCGCGCCTTTAGTACAGCCCGGCACGCCTCGCGCCTTTAGTACAGCCCGGCACGCCTCGCGCCTTTAGTACAGCCCGGGACGCCTCGCGCCTTTAGTACAGCCCGGCACGCCTCGCACCTGTAGTACAGCCCGGCACGCCTCGCACCTTTAGTACAGCCCGGCACGCCTCGCACCTTTAGTACAGCCCGGCACGCCTCGCACCTTTAGTACAGCCCGGCACGCTTCGCACCTTTAGTACAGCCCGGGACGCCTCGCACCTTTAGTACAGCCCGGCACGCCTCGCACCTTTAGTACAGCCCGGCACGCCTCGCACCTTTAGTACAGCCCGGCACGCCTCGCACCTTTAGTACAGCCCCGGCACGCCTCGAACCTTTAGTACAGCCCGGCACGCCTCGCACCTTTAGTACAGCCCGGCACGCCTCGCACCTTTAGTACAGCCCGGCACACCTCGCACCTTTAGTACAGCCCGGCACGCCTCGCACCTTTAGTACAGCCCGGCACGCCTCGCACCTTTAGTACAGCCCGGCACGCCTCGCACCTTTAGTACAGCCCGGCACGCCTCGCACCTTTAGTACAGCCCGGCACGCCTCGCACCTTTAGTACAGCCCGGGACGCCTCGCACCTTTAGTACAGCCCGGCACGCCTCGCACCTTTAGTACAGCCCGGCACGCCTCGCACCTTTAGTACAGCCCGTCACGCCTCGCACCTTTAGTACAGCCCGGCACGCCTCGCACCTTTAGTACAGCCCGGCACGCTTCGCACCTTTAGTACAGCCCGGCACGCCTCGCACCTTTAGTACAGCCCGGGACGCCTCGCACCTTTAGTACAGCCCGGCACGCCTCGCACCTTTAGTACAGCCCGGCACGCCTCGCACCTTTAGTACAGCCCGGCACGCCTCGCACCTTTAGTACAGCCCGGGACGCCTCGCACCTTTAGTACAGCCCGGCACGCCTCGCACCTTTAGTACAGCCCGGCACGCCTCGCACCTTTAGTACAGCCCGGCACGCCTCGCACCTTTAGTACAGCCCGGCACGCCTCGCACCTTTAGTACAGCCCGGCACGCCTCGCACCTTTAGTACAGCCCGGCACACCTCGCACCTTTAGTACAGCCCGACACGCCTCGCACCTTTAGTACAGCCCGGCACGCCTCGCACCTTTAGTACAGCCCGGCACGCCTCGCACCTTTAGTACAGCCCGGCACGCCTCGCACCTTTAGTACAGCCCGGCACGCCTCGCACCTTTAGTACAGCCCGGCACGCCTCGCACCTTTAGTACAGCCCGGCACGCCTCGCACCTTAAGTACAGCCCGGCACGCCTCGCACCTTTAGTACAGCCCGGCACGCCTCGCACCTTTAGTACAGCCCTGCACGCCTCGCACCTTTAGTACAGCCCGGCACGCCTCGCACCTTTAGTACAGCCCGGCACGCCTCGCACCTTTAGTACAGCCCGGCACGCCTCGCACCTTTAGTACAGCCCGGCACGCCTCGCACCTTTAGTACAGCCCGGCACGCCTCGCACCTTTAGTACAGCCCGGCACGCCTCGCACCTTTAGTACAGCCCGGCACGCCTCGCACCTTTAGTACAGCCCGGCACGCCTCGCACCTTTAGTACAGCCCGGCACGCCTCGCACCTTTAGTACAGCCCGGCACGCCTCGCACCTTTAGTACAGCCCGGCACGCCTCGCACCTTTAGTACAGCCCGGCACGCCTCGCACCTTTAGTACAGCCCGGGACGCCTCGCACCTTTAGTACAGCCCCGGACGCTGCGCAGCTTTTTCTTGCTTCTCGACAAACACTTTATTATAGGAATAATGCAGAAGGGAAGGTTTGTGAAGAGCGGCGGAGGATGCGTGACTGCAGCGACGGCCGGATATAAAGGATGCGTGACTGCAGCGACAGCCGGATATAAAGGATGCGTGACTGCAGCGACGGCCGGATATAAAGGATGCGTGACTGCAGCGACGGCCGGATATAAAGGATGCGTGACTGCAGCGACGGCCGGATATAAAGGATGCGTGACTGCAGCGACGGCCGGATATAAAGGATGCGTGACTGCAGCGACGGCCGGATATAAAGGATGCGTGACTGCAGCGACAGCCGGATATAAAGGATGCGTGACTGCAGCGACGGCCGGATATAAAGGATGCGTGACTGCAGCGACGGCCGGATATAAAGGATGCGTGACTGCAGCGACGGCCGGATATAAAGGATGCGTGACTGCAGCGACGGCCGGATATAAAGGATGCGTGACTGCAGCGACGGCCGGATATAATGGATGCGTGACTGCAGCGACGGCCGGATATAAAGGATGCGTGACTGCAGCGACGGCCGGATATAAAGGATGCGTGACTGCAGCGACGGCCGGATATAAAGGATGCGTGACTGCAGCGACGGCCGGATATAAAGGATGCGTGACTGCAGCGACGGCCGGATATAAAGGATGCGTGACTGCAGCGACGGCCGGATATAAAGGATGCGTGACTGCAGCGACGGCCGGATATAAAGGATGCGTGACTGCAGCGACGGCCGGATATAAAGGATGCGTGACTGCAGCGACAGCCGGATATAAAGGATGCGTGACTGCAGCGACGGCCGGATATAAAGGATGCGTGACTGCAGCGACGGCCGGATATAAAGGATGCGTGACTGCAGCGACGGCCGGATATAATGGATGCGTGACTGCAGCGACGGCCGGATATAAAGGATGCGTGACTGCAGCGACGGCCGGATATAAAGGATGCGTGACTGCAGCGACGGCCGGATATAAAGGATGCGTGACTGCAGCGACGGCCGGATATAAAGGATGCGTGACTGCAGCGACGGCCGGATATAAAGGATGCGTGACTGCAGCGACGGCCGGATATAAAGGATGCGTGACTGCAGCGACGGCCGGATATAAAGGATGCGTGACTGCAGCGACGGCCGGATATAAAGGATGCGTGACTGCAGCGACGGCCGGATATAAAGGATGCGTGACTGCAGCGACGGCCGGATATAAAGGATGCGTGACTGCAGCGACAGCCGGATATAAAGGATGCGTGACTGCAGCGACGGCCGGATATAAAGGATGCGTGACTGCAGCGACGGCCGGATATAAAGGATGCGTGACTGCAGCGACGGCCGGATATAAAGGATGCGTGACTGCAGCGACGGCCGGATATAAAGGATGCGTGACTGCAGCGACGGCCGGATATAATGGATGCGTGACTGCAGCGACGGCCGGATATAAAGGATGCGTGACTGCAGCGACGGCCGGATATAAAGGATGCGTGACTGCAGCGACGGCCGGATATAAAGGATGCGTGACTGCAGCGACGGCCGGATATAAAGGATGCGTGACTGCAGCGACGGCCGGATATAAAGGATGCGTGACTGCAGCGACGGCCGGATATAAAGGATGCGTGACTGCAGCGACGGCCGGATATAAAGGATGCGTGACTGCAGCGACGGCCGGATATAAAGGATGCGTGACTGCAGCGACGGCCGGATATAATGGATGCGTGACTGCAGCGACGGCCGGATATAAAGGATGCGTGACTGCAGCGACGGCCGGATATAAAGGATGCGTGACTGCAGCGACGGCCGGATATAAAGGATGCGTGACTGCAGCGACGGCCGGATATAAAGGATGCGTGACTGCAGCGACGGCCGGATATAAAGGATGCGTGACTGCAGCGACGGCCGGATATAAAGGATGCGTGACTGCAGCGACGGCCGGATATAAAGGATGCGTGACTGCAGCGACGGCCGGATATAAAGGATGCGTGACTGCAGCGACGGCCGGATATAAAGGATGCGTGACTGCAGCGACGGCCGGATATAAAGGATGCGTGACTGCAGCGACGGCCGGATATAAAGGATGCGTGACTGCAGCGACGGCCGGATATAAAGGATGCGTGACTGCAGCGACGGCCGGATATAAAGGATGCGTGACTGCAGCGACGGCCGGATATAAAGGATGCGTGACTGCAGCGACGGCCGGATATAAAGGATCCGTGACTGCAGCGACGGCCGGATATAAAGGATGCGTGACTGCAGCGACGGCCGGATATAAAGGATGCGTGACTGCAGCGACGGCCGGATATAAAGGATGCGTGACTGCAGCGACGGCCGGATATAAAGGATGCGTGACTGCAGCGACGGCCGGATATAAAGGATGCGTGACTGCAGCGACGGCCGGATATAAAGGATGCGTGACTGCAGCGACGGCCGGATATAAAGGATGCGTGACTGCAGCGACGGCCGGATATAAAGGATGCGTGACTGCAGCGACGGCCGGATATAAAGGATGCGTGACTGCAGCGACGGCCGGATATAAAGGATGCGTGACTGCAGCGACGGCCGGATAGAAAGGATGCGTGACTGCAGCGACGGCCGGATATAAAGGATGCGTGACTGCAGCGACGGCCGGATATAAAGGATGCGTGACTGCAGCGACGGCCGGATATAATGGATGCGTGACTGCAGCGACGGCCGGATATAAAGGATGCGTGACTGCAGCGACGGCCGGATATAAAGGATGCGTGACTGCAGCGACGGCCGGATATAAAGGATGCGTGACTGCAGCGACGGCCGGATATAAAGGATGCGTGACTGCAGCGACGGCCGGATATAAAGGATGCGTGACTGCAGCGACGGCCGGATATAAAGGATGCGTGACTGCAGCGACGGCCGGATATAAAGGATGCGTGACTGCAGCGACGGCCGGATATAAAGGATGCGTGACTGCAGCGACGGCCGGATATAAAGGATGCGTGACTGCAGCGACGGCCGGATATAAAGGATGCGTGACTGCAGCGACGGCCGGATATAAAGGATGCGTGACTGCAGCGACGGCCGGATATAAAGGATGCGTGACTGCAGCGACGGCCGGATATAATGGATGCGTGACTGCAGCGACGGCCGGATATAAAGGATGCGTGACTGCAGCGACGGCCGGATATAAAGGATGCGTGACTGCAGCGACGGCCGGATATAAAGGATGCGTGACTGCAGCGACGGCCGGATATAAAGGATGCGTGACTGCAGCGACGGCCGGATATAAAGGATGCGTGACTGCAGCGACGGCCGGATATAAAGGATGCGTGACTGCAGCGACGGCCGGATATAAAGGATGCGTGACTGCAGCGACGGCCGGATATAAAGGATGCGTGACTGCAGCGACGGCCGGATATAAAGGATGCGTGACTGCAGTGACGGCCGGATATAAAGGATGCGTGACTGCAGCGACGGCCGGATATAAAGGATGCGTGACTGCAGCGACGGCCGGATATAAAGGATGCGTGACTGCAGCGACGGCCGGATATAAAGGATGCGTGACTGCAGCGACGGCCGGATATAAAGGATGCGTGACTGCAGCGACGGCCGGATATAAAGGATGCGTGACTGCAGCGACGGCCGGATATAAAGGATGCGTGACTGCAGCGACGGCCGGATATAAAGGATGCGTGACTGCAGCGACGGCCGGATATAAAGGATGCGTGACTGCAGCGACGGCCGGATATAAAGGATGCGTGACTGCAGCGACGGCCGGATATAAAGGATGCGTGACTGCAGCGACGGCCGGATATAAAGGATGCGTGACTGCAGCGACGGCCGGATATAAAGGATGCGTGACTGCAGCGACGGCCGGATATAAAGGATGCGTGACTGCAGCGACGGCCGGATATAATGGATGCGTGACTGCAGCGACGGCCGGATATAAAGGATGCGTGACTGCAGCGACGGCCGGATATAAAGGATGCGTGACTGCAGCGACGGCCGGATATAAAGGATGCGTGACTGCAGCGACGGCCGGATATAAAGGATGCGTGACTGCAGCGACGGCCGGATATAAAGGATGCGTGACTGCAGCGACGGCCGGATATAAAGGATGCGTGACTGCAGCGACGGCCGGATATAAAGGATGCGTGACTGCAGCGACGGCCGGATATAAAGGATGCGTGACTGCAGCGACGGCCGGATATAAAGGATGCGTGACTGCAGCGACGGCCGGATATAAAGGATGCGTGACTGCAGCGACGGCCGGATATAAAGGATGCGTGACTGCAGCGACGGCCGGATATAATGGATGCGTGACTGCAGCGACGGCCGGATATAAAGGATGCGTGACTGCAGCGACGGCCGGATATAAAGGATGCGTGACTGCAGCGACGGCCGGATATAAAGGATGCGTGACTGCAGCGACGGCCGGATATAAAGGATGCGTGACTGCAGCGACGGCCGGATATAAAGGATGCGTGACTGCAGCGACGGCCGGATATAAAGGATGCGTGACTGCAGCGACGGCCGGATATAAAGGATGCGTGACTGCAGCGACGGCCGGATATAAAGGATGCGTGACTGCAGTGACGGCCGGATATAAAGGATGCGTGACTGCAGCGACGGCCGGATATAAAGGATGCGTGACTGCAGCGACGGCCGGATATAAGTCACGCCTGACCACGCTCTCATATCTGACATGAAGCTTTTGGTTTTGGCCCGGAACTAGATGAGTAATAGAACAACTTCTGCACGAAGAGGAGTTCGTGGGCGGAAGCAGTCAGTGAAGCTTCTGCCGGAAAACCAAATCGACTGCTCAGCTCCTCGTAAATCAGGGACCCCGTAAAGGCCGATCGCCAATGTTATGGCCCCCGGTCCTCGCCAGGTCCTCGCTGCGCATCAAGGAAACGCAGTCTGATATAAACCAGCAATTACAGAGGTTGGAGGGCAGTAAGGTCCCTTCACACGGGACGGGCAGCGGGGCACACGGAGACGGAGGCGTGTTCAGTGACGCTCGCTGCTGCACCGCTACACAGGAACGAGGATCGCCGCATCGCTCACAGCTGGCGGAATGGTACGGCGTGTCGTTCAGTCGCTGCATGCCTTTACACAGGACGATTATCACCCAAAGTCCCGTGGGAGCGCGAATATGAAAGACTCTGGGCGGTAATCGGCCCCTCACATCTGTACAAGGAAAGACTAGAAGCAATGGGATGAAACTGAAAGGGAGGAGACACAGATTAGATATTAGACAGTGAGGGGATCAATGAGTGGAACAGGTTGCCACGGGAGGTGGGGAGTTCTCCTTCAATGGAAGTCTTCAGAGGCGGACAGACATCTGTCTGGGATGATTTAGTGATCCTGCACTGAGCAGGGGGTCGGACCCGATGACCCTGGAGGACCCGATGACCCCGGAGGACCCTTCCAACTCTACCATTCTATGATTCCGTATCTGGAGAGACCTGACAATGGCTGTCCACAGACGGCCCCCATCCAACCTGACAGAGGGCAGAAAATCCCAAATCCAGGGGTGAAAACCTTGTGGCATCACCAAGAGGACTGGAGGCTGGAATCGCTGCCAGAGGGGCTCTAACTAATACTGAGTCCAGGGTGCGGATACTTCTGTCCCTGCGGGGGGCCGAGGACTTCCCGGATACATTGTATATGACATGAGGTCTGCGTGCAGTAAAATAGACGTCGCTTATCCCTTTGTGTTGCGGTTTCTTCGTCTACTTACGTGGATTGGGCCGCTGAGGAGGAGCTAAGTCTGCGTGACGACCGGCGGACAAACATTTGCGTAGCGAGAAATCTGCAGCTCAGCTGGTTTCTAGAGATGAAATCCAAGTGGACATAAATCCGCATGTCAGCTGGCGCCTCTACTCCGCCGCGGGAATGAGTGAGAAAATGCCAGACTTTCCTGCGACTTGGTCGCAGCCTTTGCTCATTCATGCGATTTCCGTCAGCAATGCAGGTGGGCGAAAATCGCATGGCTCATGTGAAAGAAGCCTAAGACTTCTATAGTCTGACTTTCAGTACTGCTGCCCTCCCACAGGTGGCGCTGTAGAGGTATTCTTCTAGCACGAACCCGCCTGCGGAGCGCCAGGTACATTTGCTTAATGTGAAGTGAAGCTATTTGTTTCGTAAAGGTGCGCGGTCTCCGCCTGTCATCGCAGCGCCATCCTGAACCGGTCGCACGGCCTACCGCGACACTACGAGAGAACCGCCAGCACCACCAGACCTGATGGCAAACACATTCGGATTCTCTGGACAGAATCGTCTTCTGTCCTTCGCACTGCTTGTCCGACCGGGTGGCATCACTGCCAAAGGAGCGCAGCAGGACGAACGAACCGGCGCAGCCCATACAGCGATGCCCGATGGCACGGGCAGCTTTCATTGCCTGAAGGATTTGCGTCGCGCAGCTTTGCAGTTGCTTTCCGCTAGTCTATAGGGGGCGCAGACGTAGCATTCACATCTGGGTGGCCCCAATGCTGGCAGAGGTCCAAGAGCCCCTCTGCCTCTGAAGAAGGCGCCATGTGACTGTCCTCAATGTATACGGGATCCTCCCACGAACCGCCAAAATAATAGCTAGTGGGTTTTCCGCCGCTTTAAAATGTTGTGACGCGGTCCAGTATGGCGGTAATCTACAGCGGCGCACGGAAGATACAACATTCGGAGCGACCGAAGAGGACAAGCCGTTAACTTGCCGCGCCAATGTGATGTAAACGTAGATCAGAATACACCGCAGAGCGCTCACGCAGGCGGATTGTCATTGCGCGCAATTTCTCTGCATGCGACACACGACGCCAACAGCCCATTGATTTCTATGGAGCTACTCGTGTGAAAAAAATCGTGTTCCGCGCGCACAGACGCCACGATAGTGCCGCCTCATACATGCACAACCCGTCTGAATGACCCCGTTGTAGCGACGGCCGCGTCTTCTTCCTGACCGGCTGTATTCCCGGCCGACCGCGGGATCGTAAAGTAACCGCATGCAGCTCTGGCAGATGGTGAATACATTCAGCGCCTCCGAATCACATTTCAATTCATTGGATAATTCAGTGTTGGAAACATTTGGGAAGAACGCGGACGGCGGCGGCCAATCAGATTACAGGCGCTCAAAGAAAACACAAGCTGGAGCTCGTAATGCACTTCGTGGGGAAAGCTGCGAGCAGCGGCGGCGGTGAAACACGAACCACCGGGGAAGACGGGCGGCAATGGGGGAGATTTCCCCGGATTTATACTGTCGGCTGCATTGCTTTGTGTTTACAGGAGCGGGGGAGGGGGGACCGCCATCTTGCCCCCGCGGACGGCGCAGGCATCTCATGTCAGCTGAGGATTCTCATACCAAAATAGTCATATGCCCAGCAAAAGGAGAAGAGGAAAATCCCCGACCGTACCAGGCGTACCAGGCGTACCGGGCGTACCGGGCGTACCGGGCGTACCGGGCGTAGCAGGCGTACCAGGCGTATCGGGCGTACCGGGCGTACCAGGCGTACCGGGCGTACCGGGCGTACCAGGCGTACCGGGCGTACCGGGCATACCGGGCGTACCGGGCGTACCGGGCGCGGAGCGCAGAGGGTCCTAAGAGAAAACTGAGCTACTGCAAATAATATGTTCCTAAAATCTCCTGCCGATTTGTGCACGCAGCTCCTACACTGACCGCCCGTTTATCAGACCCCCGGCCTCTCAGGATTGGCGCTTCCCTGTACGGTAATTCTCCCCGTGACCCCGGAGTGCGGCATAAAATCACGTGACAAGTTTCCCACTGATCAGTTTCAGTGTGAATCCACATTAGATGGAAGATCCAGCGATCGGAGCGACTTCCAGCGAGGCCGGTCATCGGTGCTGGACTAGCCGGGGTCTCACTGCCAACGGCGGGGAGGTTAATGTGTAACGGTGTGGAGAGTATACAGAGAATGGCGCAATCGAGAAAAACATCCAGTGGAAGGGGATCCTGCGGACGGAAACAACTCATCGCTGAAAGGGGTCGGAGGAGGATGTCAGGAATCGTTCTGACCAACAGGCTGCACAGTCAGCTGAATACAACGCTGGAGCTCCAACTAACGTGTCCGAACGCACAACTCGCCGTTCCTCCGCCCGGATGGTATAACAGCGGGCGACCAGTTCCAGCGCCATTGTGTCTAAGAGAAACAGAAAGACTCCAGCGGGCAAAAGAGCGCAAAACTTGTATCACTGAGCAGCGGGAAAACATCTCGTGGTCAGATGGAGCCAGATTTATGTGCTGATGGGAGGGCAGAATTTGGCGCAAGCAGCATGAATCGCTGACCCCTTCCTGTCAGCTGGTCAGAACATTATATCAGTAGGCAGGGCAGCACGCAGGATCTGCGCCCATAAATCAGACTTTACTGCATAAAACAATGGCACCTCCAGCAGCGACGTTTCGGCCAATAATACTATGGCGTTTGTGAAGCGCTTGACAAAGTCTGGGAGGTAATCTTACCCTTTTCCTGATTTATGGGCGGATCCTGCCTGCTGATATATTGTCTTGGCTTACTGGATCTTCGGTGTCCGGCTCTGGAGCGGAGCTTCACGGCGAGTACTCCTACGATTTACTGGAGTTTACTGACATTTGCGCGGTGCTGCTGTGAACTGTGCTATATACTGTAAGCCGGTCAGAACATGTCAGCACCGCCATCTAATCTGCAGCGACTACAAGAAGCTTCCTGTCCGCAGGGGCCGGTATTCCTGCAGGTCGGTTTCATCACTGAGTGGGATCTAAAAGGGTAGCCTTTATCTCTGTTGGCGCCAGAGCCGCGGATACAGAATACTGGAGTGTTTAATTATGACAACTTCTATTGTAGAACTGCCTTTTTATTTAAGATACATTACGTCTTACAGAACCACCAGCTTACCCCCCATTACCTTCCTATTACCTCCCCATTACCTCCCTTATTACTTCCCCATTACCTCCCCCCTTACCTCTCTTATTACTTCCCCATTACCTCCCCATTACCTCCCTTATTACCTCCCCATTACCTCCCCCTTGCCTCCCTTATTACATCCCCATTACCTCCCTTATTACATCCCCATTACCTCCCTTATTACATCCCCATTACCTCCCTTATTACTTCCTCATTACCTTCCCATTACCTCCCCCTTATCTCCCTTATTACTTCCCCATTACCTCCCCCTTATCTCCCTTATTACTTCCTCATTACCTTCCCATTAACTCCCCCTTACCTCCCTTATTACATCCCCATTACCTCCCCCTTACCTCCCTTATTACATCCCCATCACCTACCCCTTACTTCCCTTATTTCCCCATTACCTCCCTTATTACTTCCCCATTACCTCCCCCTTACCTCCCTTATTACCTCCCCCTCACCTCCCTTATTACTTCCTCATTACTTTCCCATTACCTCCCCCTTATCTCCCTTATTACAGCCCCATTACCTCCCCCTTACCTCCCTTATTACTTCCCCATTACCTCCCTTATTACCTCCCCCTTACCTCCCTTATTACTTCCTCATTACCTTCCCATTACCTCCCCCTTATCTCCCTTATTACAGCCCCATTACCTCCCCCTTACCTCCCTTATTAATTCCCCATTACCTCCCCCTTACCTCCCTTATTACTTCCTCATTACCTCCCCCTTACCTCCCCATTACTTCCCCATTAGCTCCCCCTTACCTCTCCCTTACTTCCTCATTACCTTCCCATTACCTCCCCCTTATCTCCCTTATTACAGCCCCATTACCTCCCCCTTACCTCCCTTATTAATTCCCCATTACCTCCCCCTTACCTCCCTTATTACTTCCTCATTACCTCCCCCTTACCTCCCTTATTACTTCCTCATTACCTCCCCCTTACCTCCCTTATTACTTCCCAATTACCTCCCCCTTACCTCCCCATTACTTCCCCATTAGCTCCCCCTTACCTCTCCCTTACTTCCTCATTACTTTCCCCTTACTTTCTCTAACAAGCAGCAGGAATCCCCATGATACAATTCCCACAGCAAGTGAATAAAGTCTGGGACGGACTAAACAAGGACAACAGCTACATTTATGACAGTTACAACATTTGTATCCAGTTATGGACGCCACGGGAAAATGAGATTCGGGAGCCGGGACTTCATGAAGAAATCCTTATGGCTCTATCCAGTGCTTGTTACAAAGCCTTGCTCACCTCCACAAGACGCCACAAGATTCCTGCAACCTTGTGACCACAGCAATGGAGACAAAGAAACCCTGCATGTGTGACTGAAGCTGGCAGCGCCGGGACCGTTCACACCTGCAGAATGTTCTGCACTGAGATCTGCATGCATACCTGTGGGGTACGGGGAAGAACTCCACAGCAGCAGATCAGGGGCGGAGTCAGAGGGCCGCATGCGCAACTACACTCGCCGGTAAAAAAAAAGCGGGAAGATAGCGGCCGCCCGATCTTCCCCGCACGCTGTGTTCACTACAGGCGGGTCCTGCCTGTTCTCGGCCATACAAGCAACGGGCAAGAATCCCGATGGGGAAAGCAAAACCCCCGAACCGCGCTGATATCACTGGTTGTTATCGCAGCGGTATACGGGGAGAACAACCCGCCCATCTGAGCTGCGTCTGCTGTGCCATGTGGAAGGTCCGGCACACATAAGATGCTGCATCCACAACCCCACAAGCTCGTTACACCTCTGTGCATCCTTACGTGAGCCGCAAAACAAATCTGAGCAGAACCGTGAAATGTGAGCGCGCTCCCAAAGTAATAAGTGCCAAGTGTTACCAGATCCCCACCGCCGCGCGAGTCCGTTCACACCGGAATATCTCCACAAATATGATATATGAGTTATATAACCCAAAACTACATAATAACCAAAAAACAACATGTTTTGGAAAGCAAACCCTCAGAGACGAACACTCAGCGGTTTAAACTTATGACGCCTTCATGCCACCTTGCACATCCCAGCGATTGTCACCAAAAATTCCACAAAAAATGAGGCAGACTTCTATAAATAAAAGTGTGATGACATCATCCAAGATGATGACATCACTTCCTGTCCCTGGAGTCGCCAGCATTCAGCTAGGAACCCGGCAGCACCGCCACAGGGCGAATGAAGTATTATGCCGTTTCCATTGAAATCAAGTCTTGGGAGATATCGGGGCTTCTTGTGGAGATCCAGCTGGTCTACAGGCAATGCCCCCTGGGAAAAATTATGTAAAATGGTTCTCCTCCAGAAGGAAGAAAATTGTATCACTAGTGCCACCTATAGGTAGTTAGTCATGTGACCCATTAAAAAGTCTATGAGCCAAAACAGCAGCCTCAATGTTCTAGCTCCTTGCCAACCCTGGGTGAGATGCCTTTGGGGTACTGCTTCTCCTTGTGGAGATCCAGCTCATGTTACAGGCAATGCACCCTGGGAAAAAATGCAAATTAGCCCTCACCCAGCCAACAAGTACCCAGCAGTCTACTGACAAGAACTCTGAAAGTGCCATCTACAGATGATGGGTGTGTGGTGCCCACCAGCTTGGGGTCCACGGAGAGGGGGTTCAGGTGTCAGTTTCGGCAGCAGCGGTGGTTTCGCTATCTCCCCTTGCATGTAGTGGCTGCGGGAAAATGTTACAGTGGGAATGGTTTTCTGCTAATGTTGGGTGCTACCCGCGAAGTCGAGCAGGAAAAGTTGATGGTTTGTCAAGTTTGTGACGCCAGTCTGTATGTAGGCTGAAACCCACTCCGGAGAAAATATTAATAAAAATGGAGGGTGAAGTGCGGTACCTCAGTGCCGATGGTGTAGGTGGTGGGAAGCGACTCCAGCAGAGAGGATGAATGGTGAAACAATTGGATGTTTTATTGGCAGAGGGATCCTTAATGGAGGCCGTTATATGGGGTGAATGGGGTGATTACAACTGAGTGCAGGCATCACTTCTTCCGATGTTTGGGGTTCGTGGGCTGGAATCCCCCTTTGTTCCCTTTACTCTACACTCCAGCTTCACTTTCTGGTGTTGACTATAAGGATCTTCTCTTCCTTTCTCTGGGTTCCTCGTGGAGATCTCTTCTTTCTAACTTCTCTTCTTCCATCTTTCTCTTCTGCTGACTTTCTGTCTGTTACACATAAAGGGGCTTTAATCCTCGCAGCGCCGCCTCATTGAAAACGATGAAAACAGTTGTGAGGATCTAATCTAATGACACCAAAAGGTCAAGCAGAGGGGGCAAAGTGCGGTGCAAGACGTCCGTAGGCGCACTTATATTAGGCTTAGAGCCATGAACGCATTTAACCCTGAAGTGGCCATAAAAGTGCTGTATGACCCTCGTCCAGGTCACCGCCGCTGTCTCTAGTTTGACCCCCATTCTTGCTCATCTTCCAAAGCTCTTTAGTGGGTTGGACATTGACCTATAGGGCAGTTACCTATAGGTGGCACTAGGGAGGCACTTCTCTTGTGTCTGGAGGGGCGCTAAATTGGGCATTAAGTGCGATGCAAGAAGATGGCAGGTTTTGCAGAGTCGTATACGCTCTTTATAGTCGCTCTCCGCTCTTGGTGCTTCCTCTAAGGATCGCTACAGCGCTTGGTAAGTGGCAGAGCTGTTCTCCCACTTGGGCCACATCTAGCGAGACTTCCTCTATCATAGAGCGGCTCAGGAGGCATTAGACTGCCAGTAAGCACTCCTCAAGGTGCATCCGCCAAGCTATGCGCTGTCCTGATCGATGCGAAAGAACGTCATGTGAAGGGTTACCACGGACGAGCGGCGGCACACAACATACAGCAGTGACTGCACAGCGGCGCCTGCGATGGGGCTCGGAGCGACGGACTGTAAGTGAGTGTAAACAAGTGTTGTGGATGAATCACAGGACGCCATCCATTTCACCCCTTCTGCGCCCCAATACTTTTGTCAACGTCGTGTATCATAAACCCCTTAGTTGCGCTCTAGTCGGGTCTAATGTATATATAGCTGAGGCACTGAGAGGGTTAACAGAGGCTGTAATCAGCGTTCCCCATCTGAAAGTCCCTCCACTTGTCTGCGGATTAATTAGCTCCACATGTATTTGTACACACAGCGCCAACACATTAAACACTGATTAATCGGCATGAAATGTCTGACTCAAGAATACAAGGAAGACATGTGGCAAGGAACCCGCTGCGCCCCGCGCCACCCTCTGCCAGGATCCGCCACCGTGCAACTGGTAGCAATCAGGCGAGCAGCAGCAGAAGCAGGAGCACTAAATGTAGGTTTTACTACCTATAATGGAGGATTTATGGAACGCTTTAATTGGCAGCCTTGGGGCCTGAACCTGCAGCGCGCCGAGAAACGGCAAACTAGAACTGAGCTTAACGATGCGATATCCCCTGGAAGGCCGGTCATCCCCGCCGGCCTCCCTCCTGAACCTCCTTACTTCCAGCAGTGGACTTCGTGTCTTGAAGTTCATTTCCACTTCAGGACAAGAAAATACATAAAAAACACAATCCAAAACATAAAACAGACCGTCCAGAGACAGGGGGACCAGCGGCATCGCTTCCAGGGCACCCTCAATGGGGCTTTACATTGATGGTCAATCCTTAGGCTAGGCCATCACTCACTGGTGTAACTATAGGGGCTGCAGTGGCCCCGGGCCCAGGAGCCTTAGGGGCCCATAAGGCCTCTCTTCTCCATATGGGGAGCCCAGTACTATGAATACAGCATTATAGTTGGGGGCCCAATTACAGGTTTTGCATTGGGGCCCAGAAGCTTCAAGTTACACCTCTGCCATCAGTGTATGATCGGTGGCGGTCCAACCGCACCCACCGGTATATTATGGTCCATACACACTCGGCTGTCTTGGGTTTCGCAGCTCAACCAAGTCAACTGCACTTGCTAAGCAGAGCTGTAGTTCCGGGCACAGCCACACACATGGATGTTGCTGAGTTGGGTTCTGCTGTAGTACCCCTTCTTTCTGTTGATTGTGGGAGTCCCCAAGACCACCAGGATCATACATTGCTGGCTGTTCTTAAAGACATTGTCCAGTTGCAAACTATTGAAATCCTGTCCTCAGGTTAGGCCATCAATTGTACATCGGCACAGCTCAGTCACCTAAGATCACTTTCCAGGATGCACTCATGTACTGAGTTGATTTCTGCAGGAAGCAAACAGCTCCGTTCTCACTGTAGTGGCCAGACTTGGTATTGCACCCATTCACTTCAATGTGAGTTTTACCTTTAATACCAAACCTGACCACTGCAGTGGGAATGGCGCTGACTACTTCCTACAGAAATTAGCTCAGTGCATTGGCACACCGGCCTGGCTAACAGCTAATTGGTGGGTGCCCTGGGCAACCAACCTGCAGTGATCTACTATTAATGACCTATCCTGAGGATAGGCTATTAATAGTTTACAACTGGACAACCCCTTTAAGAATAAGGCATCAGTGGAAAGCTTTTATATAGTCAGGAGCCTAACAGAACCCGTAACTTCAGTTGGAAGAATAGTAGGCAGCAGTGCTGATCTTTGCTGGTGGTTGGTAACTCGCCTCCTCCTGACACTGTGACACGGGACTCTTCTGTGATCTTCTGAGGGCGTCAGCGATGGATCACTGGAGCGGGTGAGTATAACAAATCCATTCCACCCCCCAATCACCTCCCCTAATAGCACCACAACTGACTATGTCGGGACGTGACCGCTTCCCTTTAAAGACATCACCTCCCTATAGTGGGGTGTAAGCGCGTTCAGGAAGAGGAAGCGGAGTCTCATATAGCGGCTTGAAAAAGGGGCTTCAAGGGGCTTGAATAGCAATGAAACGCGCAGCCAGTTGTATTTGCCAACCTGTACGTCTTGTATGGAATAAATAAGGATTTAATACAAAGGACTGGATTATCCGAAAACATTCCAAAACAACTACCTTGGGGGTTTCTGTGTATTCATCTATTCCCCCCTCCCCCAAAGTAAGTTTCTTCTCCTTCTCCTATTAAAAAGGGAGTGGATACTTGTATATGTGACCTCTCTTGTGACTAAAGGTATTTTTTTCAATTTTTCAAATTTGCTCTGCTCTGAGGAGTATCCCATGCTCTAGAGAATATCCCTTGCTCTGGGGAGTATCCCCTGCTCTGAGGAGTATCCTCTGCTCTGGAGAGTATCCTCTGCTGTAGGGAGTATCCCTTGCTCTGGGGAGTATCCTCTGCTCTGGAGAGTATCCCCTGCTCTGAGGAGTATGCCTTGCTCTGGGGAGTATCCCCTGCTCTGAGGAGTATCCCTTGCTCTAGGGAATATCCCTTGCTCTGGGGAGTATCCCCTGCTCTGGGGAGTATCCCTTGCTTTGGGGAGTATCCCCTGCTCTGGGGAGTATCCTCTGTTCTGGGAAGTATTCCCTGCTCTGAGGAGTATCCTCTGCTCTGAGGAGTATCCCTTGCTCTGGGGAGTACTCTGTGGTCTGGGGAGTACTCTGTGGTCTGCGGAGTACTCTGTGGTCTGCGGAGTATCCTCTGCTCTGGGAAATATAGTTTGCTCTGCGGAGTATCCGCTGCTCCAGGAACAACAGTGCCACCCCACCCCCCTATGTAATGTGCTCCACACACCAGCGTAGCCACTCTGCTCTTTTTAGTGGCTGCCACGATACAAAATGTGCTCCTGACTGAGGGTCAGCGACCTCCACTTTTCTTCAGGTTCCCTATCTAACAGTCAAGTTCTCTGGCTGTAAATAATCTTGTCCTAATTGTAGGAGCCACGTACCAGATGTATCTGAGCGCGCACAATGTACCCTCAGTGTGCGCTCAATATGCCCTCAATGTGCGCTAAATGTGCCCTCAATGTGCTCTAATTATTCCCTCATTGTGCTCTTAATGTGCCGTAATTGTGCCCTCAATGTGCCCTCAGTACGTTCTAAATGTGCCCTCAATGTGCTCTTAATGTTCCCTCAGTGTGCTCTCAGTGTGCCTTCAATGTGCGCTCAATGTGCCCTGAGTGTGCTCTAAATGTGCCCTCAATGTGCTCTAAATGTGCCCTCAAAGTGCTGTCCATGTGCCCTCAATCTGCCTTCAGTGTGCTCTAAATGTGCCCTCAATGTGCTCTTAATGTGCCCTCAATGTGCCCTCAGTGTGCTCTCAATGTGCCCTCAATGTGCTGTCAATGAGCGCTTGGTCTGCCCTCAGTATGCTCTAAATGTGACCTCAATGTGCTCTCAATGTGCCCTCAATAGCTCACAGTATGCTCTAAACGTGCCCTCAATGTGCTCTCAATGTGCCCCCAATTTGCCTTCAGCATGTTCTAAATGTGCCTTCGATGTGCCCTTAATGTGCTCTTAATATGCCGTCAATATGCTCTTAATGTGCCCTCATTATGCTCTAAACGTGCCCTCAATGTGCTCTCAATGTGCCCTCAATTTGCCTTCAGTATGTTCTAAATGTGCCTTCGATGTGCCCTTAATGTGTGCTTAATTTGCCCTCAG
Organism: Eleutherodactylus coqui; assembly: GCF_035609145.1. Taxonomy (NCBI): domain Eukaryota; kingdom Metazoa; phylum Chordata; class Amphibia; order Anura; family Eleutherodactylidae; genus Eleutherodactylus; species Eleutherodactylus coqui. The sequence goes on along the minus strand of NC_089840.1, from coordinate 3,359,260 downwards.
TATGCTCTAAATGTGCCCTCAGTATGCTTTAAATGTGCCCTCAGTGTGCTCTCAATGTGCCCTTAGTGTGCCCTCAATGTGCTCTTAATGTGCCCTCAATGTGCCCTCAGTGTGCTCTCAATGTGCCCTCAATGTGCTGTCAATGAGCGCTTGGTCTGCCCTCAGTATGCTCTAAATGTGACCTCAATGTGCTCTCAATGTGCCCTCAATAGCTCACAGTATGCTCTAAACGTGCCCTCAGTGTGCTCTCAATGTGCCCTTAGTGTGCCCTCAATGTGCTCTTAATGTTCCCTCAGTGTGCTCTCAATGTGCCCTCAATGTGCTCTCAATGTGCCCTCAGCATGCTCTAAATGTGCCCTTAATGTCCTCTCAATGTGCCCTCAGTGTGTTCTCAATGTGCTCTCAATGTGCGCTTCGTCTGCCCTCAGTCTGCTCTAAATGTGCACTCAATGTGCTCTCAATGTGTCCTCAGTGCGCTCTTAATGTGCCCTTAATGTACTCTCAATGTGCCGTCAATATGCTCTTAATGTGCCCTCATTATGCTCTAAACATGCCCTCAATGTGCTCTCAATGTGCCCTCAATGTGCACTAAGCATGCTCTAAATGTGCCCTCAATGTGCTCTAAATGTTCCCTCAGTGTCCCCTCAATGTTCCCTCAATGAGCCCTCAATGTGCCCTCAAAGTGCTCTCAATGTGCTCTCAATGTGCCTTCAGTGTGCTCTAAATGTGCCCTAAATGTGCTCCTAATGTGCGCTTAATGTGCCCTCAGTATGCTCTAAATGTGCCCTCAACGTGCTCTTAATGTGCCATCAGTGTGCGCTCAATGTGCCCTCAATGCGCGCTCAATGTGCCCTGAGTATGCTCTAAATGTGCCCCTAATGTGCTCTTAAGGTTCCCTCAGTGTGCTCTCAATGTGCGCTCAATGTGTCCTCAATGCTCCCTCAATGTGCCCTCAGTGTGCTCTCAATGTGCCCTCAATGTGCTCTCAATGTGCGCTTAGTCTGCCCTCAATACGCTCTAAATGTGACTCTCAATGTGCCTTCAATGGCTCTCAGTGTTCTCTCAATGTGCTCTCAATGTCCGCTCAATGTTCCCCGAGTATGCTCTAAATGTGTCCTCAATGTGCTCTTAATGTTCCCTCAGTGTGCGCTCAATTTGCCCTCAGCCTGCTCTAAATGTGCCCTCGATGTGCCATTAATGTGCTCTTAATGTGCACTTAATTTGCCCTCAGTATGCTATAAATGTGCCCTCAGTGTGCTCTCAATATGCCCTTAGTTTGCCCTCAATGTGCACTTAATGTTCCCTCAGTGTGCTCTCAATGTGCGCTCAATCTGCTCTAAATGTATCCTCAGTGTGCCCTCAGTATGCTCTAAATGTGCCCTTAATGTCCTCTCAATGTGCCCCCAGAGTGTTCTAAAGGTGCCCTCAGTGTGCTCTCAATGTGCACTCAGTATGCTCTAAATGTGTCCTCAGAGTGCTCTCAATGTGCCCTCAGTGTGCTCTCAATGTGCCCTCAAGGTGTTCTCAGTGTGCTCTAAGTATGTGCTTAGTCTGCCCTTAGTATGCTCTAAATGTGCACTCAATTTGCTCTCAATGTGCACTCAGTGTGCTCTCAATGTGCCCTTAGTGTGCTCTAAATATGTGCTTAGTCTACCCTTAGTATGCTCTAAATGTGCACTCAATGTGCTCTCAATGTGCCCTCAGTGCACTCTAAATATGCCCTCATTGTACTCTCAATGTGCCGTCAATATGCTCGTAATGTGCCCTCAATGGCTCTCAGTGTGCCCTCCTTATGCTCTAAACGTGCCCACAATGTGCGCTCAATGTGCCCTGAGTATGCTCTAAATGTGCCCTCAATGTGCTCTTAATGTTCCCTCAGAGTGCCATCAGTGGGTGCTCAATGTTCCCTCAATGTGCCCTCAATGTGTCTTCAGTGTGCTCTAATTGTGCCCTCGATGTGCTCAAAATGTGCCATAAGTGTGCGGTCAATGTGCCCCCAATGTGCGCTCAAAGTGTCCTGAGTATGCTCTAAATGTGCCCTCAATGTGCTCTTAATGTTTCCTCAGTGTGCTCTTAATGTGCTCTCAATGTGCCCTCAAAGTGCTCTCAATGTGCCCTCAGTATGCTCTAAATGTGCCCTCAATGTGCTCTTAATGTTCCCTCAGTGTGCCCTCAAAGTGCTCTCAATGTGCCTTTAGTGTGCTCTAAATGTGCCCTCGATGTGCCCTCAATGTGCTCTTAATGTCTGCCTATTGTGCCCTCAGTTTGCTCTAAATGTGCCATCGGTGTGTGCTAAATGTGCCCTCGGTGTGCGCTCAATGTGCACTCAGTGTGCTCTCAATGTGCCCTTAGTGTGCTCTCAATGTGCCTTTAATGTGCTCTAAATGTGTGCTTAGTCTGCCCTCAGTATGCTCTAAATATGCTCTCAATGTGCTCTTAATGTGCCTTCAATGTGCCCCCAGTATGCTCTCAATGTGCCCTCAATGTACTCTCAGTGTGCTTTCAGTGTGCCTTCAGTGTGCTCTGAATGTGTGCTTAGTCTGCCCTCAGTTTGCTCTAAATGTGCCCTTAATGTGCTCTCAATGTGCCTTCAATGTGCCCCCAGTATGCTCTCAATGTGCCAACAATGTGCTCGCAGTGTGCTCTCAGAGTGCCATTAGTGTGCGCTTAATGTGCCCTCAGTGTGCTCTCAGTGTGCTCTAAATGTGCTCTCAATGTGCCCTCAATGTGCTCTAAATGTGTGCTTAGCCTGCCCTCAGTATGCTCTAAATGTGCCCTCAATGTACTCTCAGTGTGCTTTCAGTGTGCCTTCAGTGTGCTCTAAATGTGTGCTTAGTCTGCCCTCAGTTTGCTCTAAATGTGCCCTCAATGTGCTCTCAATGTGCCTTCAATGTTCCCCCAGTATGCTCTCAATGTGCCAACAATGTGCTCGCAGTGTGCCCTCCGAGTGCCATTAGTGTGCGCTTAATGTGCCCTCAGTGTGCTCTCAGTGTGCTCTAAATGTGCCCTCAGTGTGCTCTCAATGTGCCCTCAATGTGCTCTAAATGTGTGCTTAGCCTGCCCTCAGTATGCTCTAAATGTGCCCTCAATGTGCCTTCAATGTGCCCTCAGTATGCTCTAAATGTGCCCTCAATGAACTCTCAGTGTGCTTTCAGTGTGCCCTCAATGTGTCCTCAATGTTCCCTCAATGTGCCCTCAAAGTTCTCTCAATGTGCCCTCAATGTGCCTTCAGTGTGCTCTAAATGTGCCCTAGATGTGCCCTCAATGTGCTCTTAATGTGTGCCTAATGTGCCCTCAGTATGCTCTAAATGTGCCATCAGTGTGCGCTCAATGTGCCCTCAGTGTGCGCTCAATGTGCCCTCAGTGTGCTCTAAATGTGTTTTCAGTGTGCTCTAAATGTGTTTTCAGTGTGCTCTCAATGTGCCCTCAGTGTGCTCTCAATGTGCCCTCAGTGTGCTATCAATATGCCCTCAATGTGCTCAAAATGTGTGTTTAGTCTGCCCTCAGTATGTTCTAAATGTGCCCTCAATGTACTATCAGTGTGCTTTCAGTGTGCCCTCAATGTGTCCTCAATGTTCCCTCAATGTGCCATCAAAGTTCTCTCAATGTGCCTTCAGTGTGCTCTAAATGTACCCTAAATGTGCTCTTAATGTGCGCTTAATGTGCCCTCAGTATGCTCTGAATGTGCCCTCAATGTGCTCTTAATGAGCCATCAGTGTGCACTCAATGTGCCCTCAATATGCTCTAAATGTGCCCTCAATGTGCTCTTAATGTTCCCTCAGTGTGCTCTCAATGTGCACTCAATGTGTCCTCAATGTGTCCTCAATGTTCCCTCAATGTGCCCTCAATGTGTCCTCAAAGTGCTCTCAATGTGCCTTCAGTGTGCTCTAAATGTGCCCTTGATGTGCCCTCAATGTGCTCTTAATGTGCGCCTAATGTGCCCTCATTATGATCTAAATGTGCCCTCAATGTGCTCTTAATGTGCCATCAGTGTGCGCTCAATGTGCCCTCAGTGTGCACTCAATGTGCCCTCAGTGTGCTCTCATTTTGCCCTCAGTGTGCTCTTACTGTGCCCTCAATGTGCTCTAAATATGTGCTTAGTCTGCCCTCAGTATGCTCAAAATGTGTCCTCAATGTGCTCTCAGTGTGCCCTCAGTGTGCTCTCAATGTGCCCTCAGTGTGCTCTCAATGTGCCCTCAGTGTGCTTTCAATGTGCCCTCAATGTGCTCTAAATGTGTGCTTAGTCTGCCCTTCAGTATGTTCTAAATGTGCCCTTAATGTGCTCTAAATGTACCCTCAATGTGTTCTTAATGTGTCCTCAGTGTGCGCTCAATGTGCCCTCAGCGTGCTCTCAATGTGCTCTAAATGTGCCTTCAATGTGTCCTCAGTGTGCTCTCAATGTGCCCTCAATGTGCTCTAAATGTGCCTTCAATGTGTCCTCAGTATGCTCTAAATGTGCCCTCAATGTACTCTCAATGTGCTCTCAGTGTGCCCTCAGTGTGCCATCAGAGTGCGCTCAATAAGCCCTCAGTCTGCTCTTAATATGCCCTCAGTGTGCTCTCAATGTGCCCTCAATGTGCTCTCAATGTGCTCAGTGTGCGCTCAATGAGCCCTCAGTGTGCTCTAAATGTGTGCTTAGTTTGCCCTCAGTATGCTCTAAATGTTCCCCTTAATGTGCCCTCAGTGTGATGCTGTCCATGTTTTTACAAGCTCTTCTCTGGGGCAGATGCAAACTGTGAGAATGAAAGCACGCCGTACGAGCGCCGATCCTGCCGGCGTCCCTGGAAAATCGAAGTAATCCGGTGCGGCTGGAATGGACTTTCTGAAACCACAAAGCTGCCGTGACTGAAAATAGCTTTTATTCCACTGAAATGCGTCTAATGACTGTTTTTACATCCGGAATTCATTTAATCTTCTGGATAAGAAAACTTTACTAAATAATTTGTAAATAACACAGAAAAGACATAAAACAAGAAAATGATGAAAATGACGAAAATGATGAAAATGAGGAGCCAGCATTATATTGGTTCATTTTGCCTCCCAAAAAAAACAATAAAAGTGATTTAAAAAAAACCCCAAATGATCCTCATATAATTGTGTCAGCAGAAAAGTGGAAACAAAAATCCCCCAAATAATTGCATCCTTAAAGGGGTTGTCAGGGTTAGAATAACACCCTTATCGGAGGGTTGTGTCTGGTACTGCAGCTCAGCTCTCGTTCACTTCGGAGAGGCGCAGTAAAGCGTCCCGCAGGTAGCTCCAGAATACGCTGCGGCGCACATGCTGCACAAGGACAACAGGCTGCAGGGCTGAATCCCCCGTCAGCTGCTGCCTCCTCCAGGCCGAGTGCTGCACTACATGTCCGCGTCCAGCAGAAGACAACGAGGGGGGGGGGGGGGGGGCGGCAGGAGAGACTGGGCTGTGGAAATGTATTTGTCAATGCGTTTCCACATTATGGTGATGGACTAGTGGCCAGAAGGCATCAACCCAGAAAAGCTGAACTCAATGGGGCTGCGCTGCAGTACTCAACACCACCACAAATATAAGGGCTGCGCTATGTCAGACACTAAGGAATGGAACCTCTTCATCACTTGCTGAGGCCATCAATCTAATATCTTGCAAAGCCCCTTTAAATCTTAATTCAATCTGCTACACAATGCCAAGACGCCTCTGATAAGCCCCCACTTAGCAAACCAATAACATACATAAGTGTTGCTTCCAATCATTCCCCTCCCTGCACATCCTTCATCGTCTGACATGTTTACATTATCCAGTTTTCTCCTGTTGTGGGAGGAGCCTTAATACAGCTTACTGTATCGCATATTAATTCAGTAAAACCTCCTGTAACTAGATATCAACTCAACAATAGTCATGGAAACGTACCTCCACAGCGCCACCACTGCTGTTCCTGGAGCAGGGGATACTCCCCAGAGCAGGGGAAACTCCCCATAGCAAAGGATACTCCCCAGAGCAGGGGATACTCCCCAGGGCAGAGGATACTCCCCAGGGCTGGGGACACTCCCCAGAGCAGGGGACACTCCCCAGGGCAGAAAATGCTCCCCAGAACAAAGGATACTACCCAGGGCAGAGAATACTCCCCAGGGCAGAGGATAATCCCCAGAGCAGGGGATACTCCCCAGGGCAGAGAATACTCCCCAGGGCAGAGGATAATCCCCAGAGCAGAGGATACTACCCAGGGCAGAAAATACTCACCAGAGCAAAAGATACTCCCAAGGGCAGAGGATACTCCCCAGGGCAGTGGATACTCCCAAGAACAGGGGACACTCCCCAGGGCAGTGGATACTCCCAAGAACAGGGGACACTCCCCAGGGCAGAGGATACTCCCCAGAGCAGGGGACACTCCCCAGGGCAGAAGATACTCCCCGGGGCAGGGGATACTCCCCAGAGCAGATGATACTCCACAGAGCAGAGTATACTCCACAGAGCAGGGGATACTCCACAGAGCAGGGGATACTCCCCAGAGCAGAGGATACTCCGCAGAGCAAAGAATACTCCCCAGAACAGAGGATACTCCCCAGAGTAGAGGATACTCCCAAGAGCAATGCCTTAGACTCGTTTCTGGTATCAGCTGTGCAGCACTCCCATCTGCTGCCAAACCTTATGCGCGGGAATTGGGCATTAGTCAAATAAAGAGACAGTTCACTAAATGATACTGCGTTAAGGACTTGGTGCAGCCATACATGCCTTAATGAATATTAGCAAGGGGTCCTTGCAGGGCTACACAGCGACTTGGGCCAAGGCACAGGTCGCAAGGCCAATGCTTACTGTGCGGTCCTTAGAGATAACAAGCTAATAGAAGTCAGTGCAGTCATGGAGCAGCTCGCAAGATGCAGACGGGAAGATACTTAAATAAGGAGGTCCCGGATGATCCTCTTCCTGCAGTACCAGATACTGAGCCCCCAATCACGCTGCACCAATTCAGAAGGGGGAGATGGCAAATTTGTCTGAAGAACTGTCCGGTTCATTTCCTGAGACCACCCCAGCGGGAACGACGGCATCCGCTGCCCATATGACTACTTTCAATGAAGCACGACCACCTCTGGGACATCCTCTCGGTATTATTGTATCTTGTCGCCACCGGAAGCTCAGGGTTTGACAGGGCTTGGCTGTAGAAACACCACTGTCACACCCCTAGCTCCCTTGGCTACCTTCATGAATGTCCTGGATTTCATTTTGCCTGGCCTCAGATTCCTACTGCCGGGGAACATACACTTCCCGCCGGCGCTGCTGCAAAACTGCTTGCCTGATTACAGTGTGGGCCCCCGCCGCTCTGTGCCGCTACTGGTACCACTGCGGTCCCCTGCCACTCTGCAGCGCTGACCACGCCTGCAGGGGCACAAACTGGTCACCTCATGACCCATGGCCCACTGCCACTCACTGCTCTTGCACGGCCAGTCCTTGCATGTGGCACTGCAGCGCTCACAACTCGCGACCCCCACCTCTAACCTCACCACTGCCGAATGCACCTGTGAGCCCGAGGACGGGGGAGACAGCCAGAGACCCCTGTGCTTCTTGAGCGCTGTTGCCAGGCCAACGCCGTGGCTGACGACAGGAAAGACAGCCGGAGAGCGCTCAGCTTCATGAGCTCGGCTGCTGGGAGGACCTGTGAGGCTGAGGATGGGGGAGACAGTTGAAAAACCAATCACAATCAGGTGGCGTAAACCCCCTGTCAAACAGCAAATATCTTGACTCCACCACTACTTCTGGTGGCATCAAGATACAATAATACCAATCCTCTCTGCTGGGTGCTGTGACAGGATTACCACTGGTGCATCTATAAGGGTCGCAGTTGCAATCCAGCCTCTGAGCTAGGTGGACACCTCTTTCCACTGTGGCGCAGCATCCGGGAGAAAGCCCCCCCCCCCCCCCCCCCCAGCTTGTGGCCCGCCGCACCACAACTGCAAGCTGTTATTTAACGCTGCTGCCAAGGAGCTGGTGGAAGAGTTGGGGTGGGAGCGTAGTAACATCAAGACACAGTGAGGACCGGAAGATCATGTGAAAAACTCCCTGCAGATAATAGCCCAAAGTTGCGGTGTGCAGGAGGAACATGCTGGTATAACCTGGGTATCTCCTATATATATGTACAGCTGGTATAACTTATACATCTCCTGTATATAGTGATATGGAGCATGCTGGTATAACCTGGGGATCTCCTGTACATAATTATATATGTACAGTTGGTATAAGTTAATACATCTCCTGTATTGAGTGATATGAAGCATGCTGGTATAACCTGGGAATCTCCTGTATATAATTATATATGTACAGCTGGTATAAGTTATACATCTCCTGTATATAGTGATATGGAGCATGCTTGTATAACCTGGGTATCTCCTGTATATAATTATATATGTACAGCTGGTATGTTATACACCTCCTGTATATAATGATATGGAGCATGCTGGTATAACCTGGGTATCTCCTGTATAAATTATATATGTACAGATAGTATAAGTTACACATCTCCTGTATATAGTGATATGGAGCATGCTGGTATAACCTGGGTATCTCCTGTATATAATTATATATGTACAGCTGGTATAAGTTACACATCTCCTGTATATAATGATATGGAACATGCTGGTATAACCTGGGTATCTCCTTATATAATTATATATGTACAGCTGGTATAAGTTACACATCTCCTGTATATAGTGATATGGACCATGCTGATATAACCTGGGTATCTCCTGTATATAATTATATATGTACAGCTGGTATAAGTTATACATCTCCTGTATATAGTGATATGGAGCATACTGGTATAACCTGGGGATCTCCTGTATATAATTATATATGTACAGCCGGTATGTTATACATCTTCTGTATATAGTAATATGGAGCATGCTGGTATAACCTGGGTATCTCCTGTATATAATTATATATATATACAGCTGGTATAAGTTATACATCCTGTATATAGTAATATGGAGCATGCTGGTATAACCTGGGGATCTCCTGTATATAATCATATATGTACAGCTGGTATAAGTTATGCATCTCGTGTATATAGGGATATGGAGCATGGTGGTATAACCTGGGTATCTCCTGTATATAATTATATATATATATATATATATATATATATATATATATATATATACAGCTGGTATAAGTTATACATCTCCCGTTCATAGTGATATGGAGCATGTTGGTATAACCTGGGTATCCCCTGTATATAATTATATATGTACAGCTGGTATACATTATACATCCTGTATATAGTAATATGGGGCATGCTGGTATAACCTGGGGATCTCCTGTATATAATTATATATGTACAGCTGGTATAAGTTATACATCTCCTGTATATAGTGATATGGACCATGCTAGTATAACCTGGGTATATAATGTATATCATTATATATGTACAGCTGGTATAAGTTATACATCTCCTGTATATAGTGATATGGAGCATGCTGGTATAATCTGGGTATCTCCTGTTCATAGTGATATGGAGCATGCTGGTATAACCTGGGGATCTCCTGTATATAATTATATATGTACAGCTGGTATAAGTTATACATCTCCCTGTATATAGTGATATGGAGCATGCTGGTATAATCTGGGTATCTCCTGTTCATAGTGATATGGAGCATGCTGGTATAACCTGGGGATCTCCTGTATATAATTATATATGTACAGCTGGTATAAGTTATACATCTCCCTGTATATGGTGATATGGAGCATGCTGGTATAACCTGGGTATCTCCTGTATATAATTATATATGTACAGCTGGTATAAGTTATACATCTCCTGTATATAGTGATATGGAGCATGCTGGTATAACCTGGGTATCTCCTGTATATAATTATATATGTACAGCTGGTATAAGTTATACATCTCTTGTATATAGTGATATGGAGCATGCTGGTATAACCTGGGTATCTCCTGTATATAATTATATATGTACAGCTGGTATAAGTTATACATCTCTTGTATATAGTGATATGGAGCATGCTGGTATAACCTGGGTATCTTCTGTATATAATTATATATGTACAGCTGGTATAAGTTATACATCTCCTGTATATAGTGATATGGAGCATGCTGGTATAACCTGGGGATCTCCTGTATATAATTATATATGTACAGCTGGTATAAGTTATACATCTCCTGTATATAGTGATATGGAGCATGCTGGTATAATCTGGGTATCTCTGGTATATGATTGGTCACTTTAGGGCTCAGTCAGACGAGCGGAGATTCGGGTGTTTTTCCGCGCAAAAAAAAAAAAAAGCACCGCGTGTGCTGGCGAAAATCCGCCTCTACCTAAGGGCTCCTTTCCACTGGCGATAGTGATAATCGCTGCGAGAAAATCGCAATGTTAAAATCGCATCGCATCGCTACAAAATCGCAAGTTTTTGCGTTGCGTTGCGATGCGAGAATCTGTTTTGTCATTACACTGTATGTGCGAGAGAAAAATGCAAAACGCTGAAACAATCCCCCTGCTGCGATTTTTAATCCTCGCATCGCAGCTTGTCCTTAAACATCGCTAATGGAAAGGTTGTCATAGAACAACATGTGCAGGACTTTCCTGCGAGAGCGCGCACTCTCGCATCGCACTGAAGACGCACGATTATCTCGCCAGTGGAAAGGAGCCCTAAGATAGAACACATGGTTGGTATTGGACGTGGTCATACACATTTTTTCCCGCACACGAATTGCGTTTTTTCCAAACAGACAATGGCGCGGATCTCGGCTCACCTGAATGATCCCTCACACTTCACTAAAAAAAAGCAGCATAAAATGACCTGCATGCGGCTCTAAATCGTGTAGCAGCCTCTTAAACCATGATGCATATCTGAACTGCGGTTCAAAAACGCAACAGAAAACATGAACACAGCCTAAGGCCGGGCTCACATAACACTGTATGCTGGTGTGCCGCGCGGCATACTTGCTGCATGCAGCCAATCTCCATGCACTATCTTGGCATGTATGCACACCTAGTACCTTCAGACTGTATGGTTTAGGTATAGGTACAGGTACAGATGACTGCAGGCTGTATGGTTTAGGTATGGGTACAGGTGAGATGACTGCAGGCTGTATGGTTTAGGTATGGGTACAGGTATAGATGACTGCAGGCTGCATGGTTTAGCTGCAGGTACAGATGACTGCAGGCTGCATGGTTTAGGTATGCATACAGGTGAGATGACTGCAAGTTGTTTGGTTTAGGTACAGATGACTGCAGGCTGTATGGTTTAGGTATGGGTACAAGTATAGATGACTGCAGGCTATATGGTTTAGGTATGGGTACAAGTACAGATGACTGCAGGCTGTATGGTTTAGAAATGGGTGCAGGCTGTATGGTTTAGGTATGGGTACAGGTTAGTTGACTGCAGGCTGTATGGTTTAGGTATGGGTGCAGGCTGTATGGTTTAGGTATGGGTACAGGTGAGATGACTGCAGGCTGTATGGTTTAGGTATGGGTACAGGTGAGATGACTGCAGGCTGTATGGTTTAGGTATGGGTACAGGTGAGATGACTGCAGGCTGCATGGTTTAGGTATGGGTACAGGTGAGATGACTGCAGGCTGTATGGTTTAGGTATGGGTACAGGTGAGATGACTGCAGGCTGCATGGTTTAGCTACAGGTACAGGTACAGATGACTGCAGGCTGTATGGTTTAGCTACAGGTACAGGTACAGATGGCTGCAGGCTGTATCATTTAGGTATGGGTGCAGGCTGTATGGTTTAGGTATGGGTACAGGTGAGATGACTGCAGGCTGTATGGTTTAGGTATGGCTACAGATGAGATGACTGCAGGCTGTATGGTTTCGGTATGGGTACAGGTGAGATGACTGGAGGCTGTATGGTTTAGGTATGGGTATATGTTGCTGCCCATTTTGGTACCAACTTTTCCCATAATGGGGTACATTTTATGTCACTTCATTCTGACACAACGAGCGGCTGCAGTCAGTGCTGCCATGACTATGGGTACAACCTGCCGCTGCTCCGGAGCGGAGCCCTTTGCTTCAACCAGTGAGCACCCGGCACATTACAGCGCTCTACCGCCATTTTACCAGCGCAACAATTGAAACAATTGTGTGTTTAACAATTAGACGTTTGCTAAACGCGAGAGTTAAAGACGCAGCAGGAGTTAAACCGAGGGTCAAACATTTCAGGAGGGTCAAGTGTGCCGGTAATTGGTTTTGTAGGCTTTAATTATCTTGAAGACAAGGCTCCTTTAAGAGCTGAGCGCACAGAAGAGCGTTATGAATGGAGATCAGACGCAGCCCGGTATTACCGTATTATACGTGGTCTCAGGGGTGAGGGGAGTAACAAAAGACCCCTGTATACAGCCAGGCGCAGCTATACAGCAAGTCAGAGTGTAAGGAACATGTTGTAGGGACTACAGCGCGGGGGGCACTGAGGTCACGTAAAGAGACGGAAAGTAGCAGCTAGGATATTATGTATCCATCTCTGTGCAGCGCAGTGTAATATAACTTACCGCATTCTATAGATGCAGTGGATATAAAGGCTCTGCACGCCCCTATTAGAACACCGGGCTCTGTCCTGTTAGAAGATCCAAGATATTTTATAGATTTTTTTATTTATTTATTTTTGATGAATCATCTCCGATCCCCCCCCCATCCCCCCCCCCCCCCCCCATAATGCTGCGCCCACCATCCTCACTGCGGGTCTGGGGGTCTTCTAGTGACGGCAGTGTTAGCTTTACATCAAACATCCCTTCTGGAATTCTGGACAACAAGTTCTGCCTCGGTCTCAACAGACAGAACACGCCCCCCCCCCCCGCAGACAGAACACGTCCCCCGCAGACAGAACACGTCCCCCGCAGACAGAACACATCCCCCGCAGACAGAAAACGTCCTCTACAGACAAAACACGTCCCCCACAGACACAACATGTGGCCCTTAGACACAATACATCCTCCGCAGACAGAACACGTCCCCTCAGACAGAACATGTCCCCCACAGACTTCTGGCAGATGGGATGGGAGTTCTGGTAAAACATCGCTGGGCTTGGAGGTTCTTTGATAAGGCTTTCATCTTGTCCCCTCCCCCACAGCTCGGACATGTAAAGCACACGGAGATGGTTGTCACATGACTATACAACCAGGACTTGCAAGAAACTCCTGCAGCTCCTCTAATGTTGCTGTCGGCCTCCTGGAAAAATGTGGGTGTTCCTCATGTGTGTAAAAACCGCAGGACTGAATCCCCACTGAATGCGAATGCCTGTGGCTCCAGCACTGCGGATTGCGCACGCAGAGAATGTCGGGGTGAGCCCGCCTCTATGGCTGCGCCCGCCTCTACGGCTGCGCCCGCCTCTACGGCTGCGCCCGCAGGGTCTCCTGTTTGTGGCATGCTTGGTGAATTGCGCGGCGCCCCGTTGTCTCCTTGCAGATGGAGGTAGATCTCATGTTCTATATAAACTGATATCGGAGCGCAGATGAGGCAGACATGTTACTGCGCCGACTCCTCGCGCGTCCTGCCATTCGCCTGTCGGGGGCGCAGCGGGACGCTTCTGCATCTGTAAAAGGTTGAGTTCTGCAGCTTCTTGTTAAGGACTAGGGATGAGCGAGCGCACTCGGAAAAGCACTACTCGCTCGAGTAATGTGCTTTATCCGAGTATCGCTGTGCTCGTCCCTGAAGATTCGGGTGCCGCTGCGGCTGACAGGTGAGTCGCAGCGGGGAGCAGGGGAGAGCGGGCGGGAGAGAGGGAGAGAAAGATCTCCCCTCCGTTCCTCCCCGCTCTCCCCTGCAGCTCCCCGCTCCGTGCCGGCACCCGAATCTTCAGGGACGAGCACAGCGATACTCGGATAAAGCCAATTACTCGAGCGAGTAGTGCTTTTCCGAGTACGCTCGCTCATCTCTATTAAGGACACGCTCCGCTGCTCCGCCGTTCCAGAACCTCTCCCAGCGGCTCCCCGCAGGCGGTGCTGACCTTCCTGTGTCGCATCCCGGCCGTCGGGGGGGCCCTGGCTGCTTCATGGGCCCCTTGTGACACGGGAACCCCTGAAGCTGCGAGGGCCGCACTGCCTGACAGAAGAGGTGCGAGGCGCCTCTATTATGTCCCGTCAGGAGCAGCAGAGTTACGTTAGTCATTTGGCACAAGTTGCGTTGATGCCCCAATATATAATCTGTGGTTCATCGCAGGACGGGCGACTTCACACGGACGGATGCGCAATGTATTCGTGCCGCAAGCCACGCACCTCTGTGCACATTGTTGCATATTTAACGGTACTTTTTTGCGCTGACAGGGACATCTCACATGCGTGACGCACCGGCGCGGCGACTACAAAGACTATGGAGCCTAGTGAGTTCCCGCTAGGTTGTGCCGCATAATGTGCGATTACGCGGGTTTTGGGTGCGCATGTCCACCCCCTATAGACCTCTGTAGCGCCCGCGGTGCACAAATGTGTACGGAAATACAGAATGAACCGATTGAAATCAATGGTCTCTGCGTATTGTGCGCGCAAATGAACACGTAAGCACGTCCGTGGGAGCGCGCAGTCCGGCCGCGAGCCAATGAGCCGCACGGACTCGGATCTCACAGCAAATGTCCAATAAATCTCCGGATTCACACTGAACAACCGCATCACAAATCCGTAGCAAAGCCGCTGCGTGTGAGCGTACCGCTACGGAGCTGCACTGCGCCCGCGCCTCCGCCATGACACCTCCGAGTGCATACGTAGGTTGGATCATGTCTGCCGCGCCAGCAGCGTCCTGCCTGCCATACTGACGTTCTCTTCATCGGAGTGTCGGACAGGAAAAAAACGGATGACGACACGCGGACAGAATACGGACCCATACTATTCAGTCAGGCAGCGCAAATCACCGCGGCTCATCACGCGAACGCGGACTGCGAAGAAACTCATCGCTGGCTCTCTTCTGATCTGTTTTACAGACAAAACTCGTCCATTCAGGTCAACGGAGAAAAAACGGACAGCGCTCAGCGGCAGAAACAAGAACAGAAGGGACACCCGGACCTGCTATGGCGGCCACAGGGGCGGCGCACGCTGGGAAATCCCGTTTTCTGAAAACGTAACACAAACTGTTTTGCAGCGAGCGCGAACTCACACGGAGAGGCGCCCCCCGGGGGACACGCTTATGTTTTACATGCCTACAGGCGTGCTCAGACTGCGCGGCTTCACTCACCGGCACGCCGCGCTCACTGCAGGGCGGTTCTGTTCGCACGCGTCCACGAGTTTTAGTCCCGTTATGTGACTGTAATAATTACTGATCTCAATGGTTTCGTTTCACTCGCGAGATTCTCGCGCCGATAACATAATCTTGCGCACGAGATGAGCCGCGGCTGCGCCTGCCATCATTATGTTTCAAACTCGCGGGCAATAGTCAAAAAAAAAGAAACACGCCGGTTCCTGCGCTAATATCCTCTGCAGCGGCGAGCGTGATCCTGACGCGCCCGGGCGTTACGGAGGGCGCAGAACGCATCGATTTATCGGCTTTATTTACAAATATGTCATTTTCACGCAATTTCTGGTTGTGTGAAAAAACCCGCAGCCGCCCCCCTGTGGTCTGAATTACGACAGGGAGAGGCGCGTGGAGCGAATGCGCCGCTCAGATCCGCCCGCTACAAGCGCATTCACTCCAGGAATTAATGTGCTTCATTGCGTGTTTTTGTCTGCGTAAATACACGGCGCTCGCAGCGCAAAAAGGGCGCAAGGCGGGCCGAAATAAGAAGGGGTCAGGCATCCTTGGCTGCGCTGTGTGTTCACGGATCGCCCCGTGCCCCTCCCCCCCCCCCTCACACTCACAAGACACTTACAAACACCGACCTCACGAGGCGCTCTGAACCCCAAACCCCAGAGCAGCGCTGACAGGTGCGAGGAATCTTACGCCTCAGCCGACCTACCCGGAGGAACAACTGAGGGACCTTACAGTCTCACCGAGGCGTAAGACATTCGCTGCCTCATGAAGGCCCCAATAACTGCTCACAATTGGGAGGAGGCTTTGTCGTAAATTCTGTCCGAAGTCGCAGGACGCGCGGCGGCTTTATTCACATGACTGGAATTCACGTGAAAATTGCGCACATGTGAATCACCCTGCGGTGACGTGTTCTGCTCCCTCCGTATTATGTGCATAAAGTATCCGTTCGGAATATGGTGCTTATTTACGCCCTCGGGTCTCATGTGCACGGAGCCTGCACGGACGCGCGGCGCTACTGCGGAGCTGCAGGTACTCCACATCCAGGTACAGAATATGGTAGCGGAGGCGCTGGACGCCATATTAGAGGATGTGCAGAGCCGTGATACGGCCACGTGCTGAGGGGTTACTGCATGAACTCTGCGGCACGCAGGTCGGCCATTCGCTGTATTTAAGGCGGTATTTCCCCTTAAGGTGGCATTTCTATAAATACGAAATAGCTGAGTTAATGGTGCGATTAAAGTTCCTAAATGATGTAATAGGAGACGCTGCGGGATATTACGGAGCGCAGTATAGCGGCCTGCGACACCCTCTGCTATACGCATCACCATTCATCCCAATCGCCGGCGAGACGTAAAATATAATCCCATCTGGCTGATACAAGCGAGAAGAGTCATCCAGCAAACACGGCCGGACCCCCTTCATGTCATCTGTCAAAGTACAGCGGCTGCGACCTCCGGCGTCTCACCGCGAAACCTGCAGTCCTCCGAGACGCCATTCGTAACTGAGATACAGAACCAGTCATGAAATCCGGGGTAACAGATTCTAATGATCTGTCAGAACCGCAGCACAAGTACAGCAGAGCTGAGTTTGTCGCACGGCACAACATTCTGTCTGTTTTTTTGCAGATTAAAACCTCCGGGGTTAAATCAGAGCATTACAAAGATTCGGCTCTGCTACATCTGGGCGAAGCGCAACGATAAAAACCAAACCGCCGTAGACGGCAACAAGGCATCGGCAGGTGTGACAACATGGAGACATAGCTGACATATAGCAAGTACTAGTAACGTATAGCAAGTACTGGTAATATATAGAAAGTATTAGTAATATATAGCAAGTACTGGTAACATAAAGCAAGTACTAGTAATGTACATAAAGTACTGGTAACATATAGCAAGTACTGGTAACATATAGCAAGTACTAGTAACATATAGCAAGTACTAGTAATATAGAGCAAGTATTATTAATATATAGAAAGTACTAGTAACATATAGCAAGTACTAGGAACATATAGAAAGTACTAGTAACATATAGCAAGTACTAGTAATATATAGCAAGTATTATTAATATATAGAAAGTACTAGTAACATATAGCAAGTACTAGGAACATATAGAAAGTACTAGGAACATATAGCAAGTACTAGTAACATATAGCAAGTATTAGTAATATATAGCAAGTACTGGTAACATATAGAAAGTACTAGGAACATATAGAAAGTACTAGGAACATATAGCAAGTACTAGTAATATATAGCAAGTACTGGTAATATATAGAAAGTACTAGTAACATATAGCAAGTACTAGTAATATATAGAAAGTACTAGTAATATATAGAAAGTACTAGTAATATATAGCAAGTATTAGTAATATATAGAAAGTACTAGGAACATATAGAAAGTACTAGGAACATATAGCAAGTATTAGTAATATATAGCAAGTACTGGTAACATATAGAAAGTACTAGGAACATATAGAAAGTACTAGGAACATATAGCAAGTACTGGTAATATATAGAAAGTACTAGTAACATATAGCAAGTACTGGTAATATATAGAAAGTACTAGTAACATATAGCAAGTACTAGTAATATATAGCAAGTACTGGTAATATATAGAAAGTACTAGTAACATAGAGCAAGTACTAGTAATATATAGAAAGTACTAGTAATATATAGCAAGTATTAGTAATATATAGCAAGTACTAATAACAAATAGCAAGTACTAGTAACAAATAGCAAGTACTAGTAACATATAGAAAGTACTGGTAATATATAGCAAGTATTAGTAATATATAGCAAGTACTGGTAACATATAGCAAGTACTAGTAACATATAGCAAGTATTAGTAATATATAGCAAGTACTAGTAACATATAGAAAGTACTAGTAACATATAGCAAGTACTAGTAATATATAGCAAGTATTGGTAATATATAGCAAGTACTAGTAACATATAGAAAGTACTAGTAACATATAGCAAGTACTGGTAATATATAGAAAGTACTGGTAATATATAGAAAGTACTAGTAACATAGAGCAAGTACTAGTAATATATAGCAAGTACTAGTAACATATAGAAAGTACTAGTAACATATAGCAAGTACTAGTAATATATAGCAAGTATTGGTAATATATAGAAAGTACTAGTAACATATAGCAAGTACTAGTAATATATAGCAAGTACTAGTAACATATAGAAAGTACTAGTAACATATAGCAAGTACTAGTAATATATAGCAAGTACTGGTAATATATAGCAAGTACTAGTAACATATAGAAAGTACTGGTAACATATAGAAAGTACTAGTAACAAATAGCAGGTACTAGTAACATATAGCAAGTACTAGTAACATATAGCAAGTATTAGTAATATATAGCAAGTACTGGTAACATATAGCAAGTACTAGTAACATATAGCAAGTATTAGTAATATATAGCAAGTACTGGTAATATATAGAAAGTACTGGTAATATATAGAAAGTACTAGTAACATAGAGCAAGTACTAGTAATATATAGCAAGTACTAGTAACATATAGAAAGTACTAGTAACATATAGCAAGTACTAGTAATATATAGCAAGTATTGGTAATATATAGAAAGTACTAGTAACATATAGCAAGTACTAGTAATATATAGCAAGTACTAGTAACATATAGCAAGTACTAGTAATATATAGCAAGTACTGGTAATATATAGCAAGTACTAGTAACAAATAGAAAGTACTGGTAACATATAGAAAGTACTAGTAACAAATAGCAGGTACTAGTAACAAATAGCAAGCACTAGTAACATATAGAAAGTGCTAGTAACAAATAGCAAGTACTGGTAATATATAGCAAGTACTAGTAACATATAGAAAGTACTGGTAATATATAGCAAGTACTGGTAATATATAGAAAGTACTAGTAACATATAGAAAGTACTGGTAACATATAGAAAGTACTAGTAACAAATAGCAGGTACTAGTAACAAATAGCAAGCACTAGTAACATATAGAAAGTGCTAGTAACAAATAGCAAGTACTGGTAATATATAGCAAGTACTAGTAACATATAGAAAGTACTGGTAATATATAGCAAGTACTGGTAATATATAGAAAGTACTAGTAACATATAGCAAGTACTAGTAATATATAGAAAGTACTAGTAATATATAGCAAGTACTAGGAACATATAGAAGGTACTAGAAACATATAGCAAGTACTAGTAACATATAGAAAGTACTGGTAATATATAGCAAGTACTAGTAACATATAGAAAGTACTAGTAATATATAGCAAGTACTAGGAACATATAGAAGGTACTAGTAACATATAGCAAGTACTAGTAACAAATAGAAAGTACTAGTAACAAATAGCAAGTACTAGTAACATATAGAAAGTACTGGTAATATATAGCAAGTACTAGTAACATATAGAAAGTACTAGTAATATATAGCAAGTACTAGGAACATATAGAAGGTACTGGTAACATATAGAAAGTACTAGTAACAAATAACAGGTACTAGTAACAAATAGCAGGTACTAGTAACAAATAGAAAGTACTGGTAATATATAGCAAGTACTAGTAACATATAGAAAGTACTAGTAATATATAGCAAGTACTAGTAACAAATAGCAGGTACTAGTAACAAATAGAAAGTACTGGTAACATATAGCAAGTACTAGTAACATATAGAAAGTACTAGTAACAAATAGCAAGTACTAGTAACATATAGAAAGTACTGGTAATATATAGCAAGTACTGGTAACATATAGCAAGTACTAGTAACAAATAGCAAGTACTGGTAACATATAGAAAGTACTAGTAATATATAGCAAGTACTAGGAACATATAGAAGGTACTAGTAACATATAGCAAGTACTAGTAACAAATAGCAGGTACTAGTAACAAATAGAAAGTACTGGTAATATATAGCAAGTACTAGTAACATATAGCAAGTACTAGTAACATATAGAAAGTACTGGTAAAATATAGCAAGTACTAGTAACATATAGCAAGTACTAGTAACAAATAGCAGGTACTAGTAACAAATAGAAAGTACTGGTAATATATAGCAAGTACTAGTAACATATAGAAAGTACTAGTAATATATAGCAAGTACTAGGGACATATAGAAGGTACTAGTAACATATAGCAAGTACTAGTAACAAATAGCAGGTACTAGTAACAAATAGAAAGTACTGGTAATATATAGCAAGTACTAGTAACATATAGAAAGTACTGGTAATATATAGCAAGTACTAGTAACATATAGAACGTTCTGGTAATATATAGCAAGTACTAGGGACATATAGAAGGTACTGGTAATATATAGCAAGTACTAGTAACATATAGCAAGTACTAGTAACATATAGAAAGTACTAATAACATATAGCAAGTACTAGTAATATATAGCAAGTACTGGTAATATATAGCAAGTACTAGTAACATATAGCAAGTACTGGTAATATATAGCAAGTACTGGTAACATATAGAAAGTACTGGTAACATATAGAAAGTACTAGTAACAAATAGCAGGTACTAGTAACATATAGCAAGTACTAGTAACATATAGCAAGTACTAGTAACATATAGAAAGTAATAGTAACAAATAGCAGGTACTGGTAATATATAGCAAGTACTAGTAACAAATAGAAAGTACTAGTAACAAATAGCAGGTACTAGTAACAAATAGCAAGTACTGGTAATATATAGCAAGTACTAGTAACATATAGAAAGTACTAGTAATATATAGCAAGTACTAGTAATATATAGTAAGTACTGGTAATATATAGCAAGTACTAGTAACAAATAGCAGGTACTAGTAACATATAGAAAGTACTAGTAATATATAGCAAGTACTAGTAACATATAGAAAGTACTGGTAATATATAGCAAGTACTGGTAATATATAGCAAGTACTAGTAACAAATAGAAAGCACTAGTAACAAATAGAAAGTACTAGTAACAAATAGCAAGTACTGGTAATATATAGCAAGTACTAGTAACATATAGAAAGTACTGGTAACATATAGAAATTACTAGTAATATATAGCAAGTACTAGTAATATATAGTAAGTACTGGTAATATATAGCAAGTACTAGTAACAAATAGCAGGTACTAGTAACATATAGAAAGTACTAGTAACATATAGAAAGTACTGGTAATATATAGCAAGTACTAGTAACATATAGAAAGTACTAGTAATATATAGCAAGTACTAGTAACATATAGAAAGTACTGGTAATATATAGCAAGTACTAGGAACATATAGAAGGTACTAGTAACATATAGAAAGTACTAGTAACATATAGAAAGTACTGGTAATATATAGCAAGTACTGGTAATATATAGCAAGTACTAGTAACATATAGAAAGTACTAGTAATATATAGCAAGTACTAGTAACATATAGAAAGTACTAGTAACATATAACAGGTACTAGTAACAAATAGAAAGTACTGGTAATATATAGCAAGTACTAGTAACAAATAGAAAGTACTAGTAATATATAGCAAGTACTAGTAACAAATAGAAAGTACTAGTAACATATAACAGGTACTAGTAACAAATAGAAAGTACTGGTAATATATAGCAAGTACTAGTAACAAATAGAAAGTACTGGTAATATATAGCAAGTACTAGTAACAAATAGAAAGTACTAGTAACATATAACAGGTACTAGTAACATATAGCAAGTACTGGTAATATATAGCAAGTACTAGTAACATATAGAAAGTACTGGTAATATATAGGAAGTACTAGTAACATATAGCAAGTACTAGTAATATATAGCAAGTACTAGTAACAAATAGAAAGTACTGGTAATATATAGGAAGTACTAGTAACATATAGCAAGTACTAGTAATATATAGCAAGTACTAGTAACAAATAGAAAGTACTGGTAATATATAGCAAGTACTAGTAACAAATAGCAGGTACTAGTAACAAATAGAAAGTACTAGTAACAAATAGCAAGTACTGGTAATATATAGCAAGTACTTGTAACATATAGAAAGTACTAGTAACATATAGAAAGTACTAACAACATATAGCAAGTACTAGTAATATAAAGCAATTACTGGTAACATATAGAAAGTACTAGTAATATATAGCAAGTACTGGTAATATATAGCAAGTACTAGTAACATATAGAACGTACTGGTAATATATAGCAAGTACTAGTAACATATAGAAAGTACTGGTAACATATAGAAAGTACTAACAACATATAGCAAGTACTAGTAATATAAAGCAATTACTGGTAACATATAGAAAGTACTAGTAATATATAGCAAGTACTGGTAATATATAGCAAGTACTAGTAACACATAGCAAGTACTAGTAACATATAGCAAGTACTAGTAATATATAGCAAGTACTGGTAACATATAGAACGTTCTGGTAATATATAGCAAGTACTAGGGACATATAGAAGGTACTGGTAATATATAGCAAGTACTAGTAACATATAGCAAGTACTAGTAACATATAGAAAGTACTAATAACATATAGCAAGTACTAGTAATATATAGCAAGTACTGGTAATATATAGCAAGTACTAGTAACATATAGCAAGTACTGGTAATATATAGCAAGTACTGGTAACATATAGAAAGTACTGGTAACATATAGAAAGTACTAGTAACAAATAGCAGGTACTAGTAACATATAGCAAGTACTAGTAACATATAGCAAGTACTAGTAACATATAGAAAGTAATAGTAACAAATAGCAGGTACTGGTAATATATAGCAAGTACTAGTAACAAATAGAAAGTACTAGTAACAAATAGCAGGTACTAGTAACAAATAGCAAGTACTGGTAATATATAGCAAGTACTAGTAACATATAGAAAGTACTAGTAATATATAGCAAGTACTAGTAATATATAGTAAGTACTGGTAATATATAGCAAGTACTAGTAACAAATAGCAGGTACTAGTAACATATAGAAAGTACTAGTAATATATAGCAAGTACTAGTAACATATAGAAAGTACTGGTAATATATAGCAAGTACTGGTAATATATAGCAAGTACTAGTAACAAATAGAAAGCACTAGTAACAAATAGAAAGTACTAGTAACAAATAGCAAGTACTGGTAATATATAGCAAGTACTAGTAACATATAGAAAGTACTGGTAACATATAGAAATTACTAGTAATATATAGCAAGTACTAGTAATATATAGTAAGTACTGGTAATATATAGCAAGTACTAGTAACAAATAGCAGGTACTAGTAACATATAGAAAGTACTAGTAACATATAGAAAGTACTGGTAATATATAGCAAGTACTAGTAACATATAGAAAGTACTAGTAATATATAGCAAGTACTAGTAACATATAGAAAGTACTGGTAATATATAGCAAGTACTAGGAACATATAGAAGGTACTAGTAACATATAGAAAGTACTAGTAACATATAGAAAGTACTGGTAATATATAGCAAGTACTGGTAATATATAGCAAGTACTAGTAACATATAGAAAGTACTAGTAATATATAGCAAGTACTAGTAACATATAGAAAGTACTAGTAACATATAACAGGTACTAGTAACAAATAGAAAGTACTGGTAATATATAGCAAGTACTAGTAACAAATAGAAAGTACTAGTAATATATAGCAAGTACTAGTAACAAATAGAAAGTACTAGTAACATATAACAGGTACTAGTAACAAATAGAAAGTACTGGTAATATATAGCAAGTACTAGTAACAAATAGAAAGTACTGGTAATATATAGCAAGTACTAGTAACAAATAGAAAGTACTAGTAACATATAACAGGTACTAGTAACATATAGCAAGTACTGGTAATATATAGCAAGTACTAGTAACATATAGAAAGTACTGGTAATATATAGGAAGTACTAGTAATATATAGCAAGTACTAGTAATATATAGCAAGTACTAGTAACAAATAGAAAGTACTGGTAATATATAGGAAGTACTAGTAACATATAGCAAGTACTAGTAATATATAGCAAGTACTAGTAACAAATAGAAAGTACTGGTAATATATAGCAAGTACTAGTAACAAATAGCAGGTACTAGTAACAAATAGAAAGTACTAGTAACAAATAGCAAGTACTGGTAATATATAGCAAGTACTTGTAACATATAGAAAGTACTAGTAACATATAGAAAGTACTAACAACATATAGCAAGTACTAGTAATATAAAGCAATTACTGGTAACATATAGAAAGTACTAGTAATATATAGCAAGTACTGGTAATATATAGCAAGTACTAGTAACATATAGAACGTACTGGTAATATATAGCAAGTACTAGTAACATATAGAAAGTACTGGTAACATATAGAAAGTACTAACAACATATAGCAAGTACTAGTAATATAAAGCAATTACTGGTAACATATAGAAAGTACTAGTAATATATAGCAAGTACTGGTAATATATAGCAAGTACTAGTAACACATAGCAAGTACTAGTAACATATAGCAAGTACTAGTAATATATAGCAAGTACTGGTAACATATAGAAAGTACAAGTAGCAAATAGCAAGTACTAGTAACAAATAGAAAGTACTAGTAACAAATAGCAAGTACTAGTAACATATAGCAAGTACTAGTAACATATAGCAAGTACTGGTAATATATAGCAAGTACTAGTAACACACTGTTTTAAAACTCTGGCGCAAGTAGTAAACAAACACTTGTTTCTGTGCAGATAGTAATGATGGATGTAGCAGAGCTGAATTTGTCATTTACCTCTTTGGAGCTGTTGGTTCGTGGCACCATAAACTGTCTCTGAGTGTAGGTATATAGAAGACTGACAGGTAAGATGATATCACCTGCCTTGTGCTAAATGACAGACTCGGCTCTGCTATATCAGGACAAACCACCAACCTCACAGACAAAACCAGAAAATACTACTAACTTGTGTCACAAATAAAACTATGTATCACCGACACTTGTTCCTGTGCAGACAGTAATGATGTAGCAGAGCTGAATGTGTCATGTAACTCTCTGGAGCGGCACCATAGAACCTCTGTAGATATATGGAGAAATGACAGATAACGTGTTATCGCCATGAGTTGTGCCGATTGACAGACTCAGCTCCGCTACATCTGAGAACTTTAACGTCAACTTTGCAAAGTTTTCGGAGAAAAGAAAGGTCCTGAGAACTCACCGAGCCGGCGGAGCGGGAGAAGTCATAGATCCGCGGATGGAGGAGGCTGGGGAGCAGCGGCGATGTCTATGTGATCTGGATGGATGGGAGCTGACTCAGTCCCTGCAGCCGTCTCAGCCCAGAGTCTATCCCCTGCTCCAATCAGAGATGAGTGAGAAGCCAGCAGAGTCCTCCCAGACTGAGACTTCCCAAAGTGCAGCATCACAGACCCCAGCGAGCAGCAACACGGGCCGCCAGCGCACTGCGTGCGGATACATTCCTGCGCTTAAAGCCACAGCGCAGAAACAGCGCAAAGAGCACCAAGTGAGCAACAACAAAGATACATGAGAGCAAAGAAGGTGAAACGACCTAAAATGGCAAAAATACAGGAAAAACTCAAAATGATAAAAAACCATAAATGTGTAATAATAATGGCGGCAGCGCAGAAACAGCGCAAAGAGCACCAAGTGAGCAACAACAAAGATACAGGAGAACCAAGAAGGTGAAACGACCTAAAATGGCAAAAATACAGGAAAAACTCAAAATGATGAAAAAAACCATAAATGTGTAATAATAATGGCGGCAGCGCAGAAGTCATCCCTACAGCTGCTAGAGACCTCAGCCAGGACTCGTCCCCCACGGGGGTGCAGATCTTTCGAGCCCCCGTCAGTGATTGTCACCCTTTGACTAAAAGGCTACAGGGGTTGTCCAGTTATAAACTACTGATGACCTATTCATTTCAATGCCTGCAATACCCAGACTGGCCACTGCAGAGAGGACGGAGTTGTCTGCTTCCTGCAGAAATCAGCTGAGTGCCAGTGTCCAGCTGATCAGTGGGGGTCCTCGGTGTATGCCCCCCAACAATCTGCTATTGATGACCTGTCCTGTGAAAGGCCATCAATAGTTTACAACTGGACAATCCCTTTAAACATTAGTATAGCTGAAAGCTCCCGGGCCCCAATACAAGATCTGTACCAGGGCCCCGCCTGCACGCCGCCCAACTGTCCGGGATGCAGTGGGACAGTCCCAGGTTTCCAGTGCCATGCCACTGTCCCAGGGGGCATGTTAGGTATCAGGTAGAGCCCGGAGTTGTCGGCTCCACATTCATCTTGTGACTCTTGCCATGTACTATCCATGATGTCAGCGGGCACATACACAGTCCCAGCGCTGCCAATGCAGAATGGCGAAGTGGCCCCTGGCTTAACACAGCTTTCACCACAGCTGCCAACCTAGGAACAGCGCCACCCAACTACACAGAGCCCAGAGCAGCAGAACAGCCACATCAGGGTGGGCATCATGGCTCAGCTGGGTCCGCTCTTTCACAGGACGGTGGGTGAGCAATCTGGGTAGGGAGGCAGCATTGTGGGGCATTAGGTCTCCGTGGGGGTCACCACTAGGCACTATTACTTGTGCTGCAAGATTTGACTTTTCTGCCTAGTAACATAGTCGCCAGTGTTGGTGGGTAGCCGAATGCGCCAGCTCTAGAAGGGGTCCCGTGTTACCTCCTTGCAGTGGAGGCCCCTCGCTTCAGTTATAATACTGTGATACCCGCCATGTGACTCCATAACCCATACTTGCCTTTTATTGTATTGGCTTTGAAAATCTTTCCAGCCTCCAGAAGTTGTGCTGCTATTTTATATTCAGTATTTCAATATTAACTAGTGACTCCATGACATCAGCAACAATGACATCAGCAATAATGACATCAGCAACAATGACATCAGCAACAATGACATCACCAACAATGACATCAGCAATAATGACATTAACAACAATGACATCAGCAATAATGACATTAACAACAATGACATCAGCAATAATGACATCAGCAACAATGACATCAGCAACAATGACATCACCAACAATGACATCAGCAATAATGACATTAACAACAATGACATCACCAACAATGACATCAGCAATAATGACATTAACAACAATGACATCAGCAATAATGACATTAACAACAATGACATCACCAACAATGACATTAGCAACAATGACTTCACCAACAACGACATCAGCAATAATGACATCAGCAACAATGACATCACCAACAATGACATCACCAACAATGACATCAGCAAGAATGACATCAACAACAATGACATCACCAACAATGACATCAGCAATAATAACATCAACAACAATAACATCACCAACAATGACATCACCAACAATGACATCACCAACAATGACATCAGCAATAATAACATCAACAACAATAACATCACCAACAATGACATCACCAACAATGACATCACCAACAATGACATCACCAACAATGACATCAGCAAGAATGACATCAACAACAATGACATCACCAACAATGACATCAGCAATAATAACATCAACAACAATAACATCACCAACAATGACATCACCAACAATGACATCAACAACAATGACATCACCAACGATGACATCAGCAACAATGACCTCACCAGCAAGGACATTAACAACAATGACATCAGCAACAATGACATCACCAGCAAGGACATTAACAACAATGACATCAGCAATAATGACATCAGCAACAATGCAAACACTAACAATGACATCAGCAGCTGCCAAAATGGCGACTATGGGGTGATGCCAGTGTTTAAGCACGTGCTTCAGGCTGCCAGAATCATATAAATGCCCCCGGTATAGTAATGTTCATTATGCAGGACCCCCCTCAACGGTCCAGAATGTAGCACTGCTCTGTAAGTGTGACCCCTGCTGTAGCACACTCGATCCACCTGTGTATTACATGGACAACCCCATTAACCTTCACAGGGTGTTATTGAAAAAGCAGGTTTTGGCAAAATGGGAGTGGCCTGAGGGGTGTGGCTTACATAAAAGGGTGGGAAGTATGTTCAGATGCTCAGACCAGACCCCTAGCTTTATTCAGACCCCAGGTAAGCCCCAAACCTAACATTCATTCCCCAGACCGGGCTGTATACTCCCGGCTGTCGTTCAGGCCGGGGCGCCGCTGGTGGGTGTCCGGACGCAGTAGTGCCCAGAACTGCACCCCGGCTGCTACCGGACTAATCCAACAGGAAACGGCCGGTTTGTTCCTATTTTTTGCTGCTCTCTATTTTTAGCATCCTACCTGCAACAAAGTGAAGACCACGTGAAGACCGGGCGAAAAAGGCTAAAATAGGGTGACTCCCTGCAGAATCGGGTGAGTTGACATGTCTGCCTTTTTATTGTGATGAACGACCAAAGCAGAGTCCGAGAGGGTGGGCAGGGGAAACAGACCACCTCGGGATACAGAAGGGCACCTGGAGCCATTAGTCTGATCTCAGTATCGCCCATGCGGCACGCACGAACAGTGGAGAAGTGATGGGGTGTTGCGGCGGGTGGCGCAGCAGCAGGTTCACCATGGTGCAGCAGCTGACAGACGGAGGCGGAGACAGATTATTACTGAGCCGATAACCTCTCTCTCACTGTATGGCCGTGACCGTGATCACACTACAACCGCATCTCAATGGCGGGCTAGCAAGGCGGTCAATCCCTTCTTATATCTGTTGTCTTCATTCGCAGCACTGCATACTCTATTTCATCCCACCCCTATCTTCTGGTTCCCCCTCAGAGTGACAGAACGCCCCAGCGCAACCACTCCACCTCTTAAAGGCACGGCAGTATACTAAGAATGGTAGAACTGAACCCCAGGGGACACTGGGTGACCACCCCTCCCTTACAGTGACCGCCCTCCATCCTCACCGCCAAGGATTGTGCTGCGCTTCTGTCTAGGGCGTCTCTCATCAGTTGGCGGTCAACCTAGCCAACTCCGGGTTCCCTTATGTTCCTTTTACATGAAGTTGTACATCCTGATGAAGAGCATCAATCACTGAGATCGGTACGCGCCTGCCTGGCTTGGACCCACGGCGGTTCAGACTCTGTTCGGCCCCATGGTGTTCAGTCGTTGTGGGCGGCACACCCCGCTGGCTCACGATAAAGGAACACTTGTTTGTTTGTTGGGCAATTGGTGGCGCATTCAGATGTGCTGATTAATAGGCAATCGAGCATTTGGTGAAGGATCCCTGCCCAGCAGGCCTGTGTGGAAGGAGCCCGTCGGCCATATTTACAGCGGCGATGCTGTGAGATGGTAAGATTGCAGCAAGTCCTGCAGTTCATCCGTTATTTCCTGTGGGGCGGTCACCCGCCTCGCACCCCGGCGACATGCAAGTTGTTAGTTTTCCTCTTGAAGAACATGCGATAACGATACGCTTTCTCGTATTTCCTTTAGTCATGATGTCGGTCTGAGTTTGTCGATGTAAATACGCTTCATCTTATCGCTTCTCTAGGCAAAACCTGGAGATTGGAGAGGTGCGTCTGCTAGAATGTCGCCCCTCCTGCAGAGCTGTCGCCCCGGGGGTCCTGGGAGATAAGCACCCGCTTTAGGGCCTCCTCATAAGTCACTCCGATACTGCACTCACCATCTCCGCTAGGGAGAGGCTTCAGTGGATCGGCCTATAGGGGGTCTAACAGGTCAGCTGACCCTCCAGGAGAGCCGGCCCCGAAGAGAGGAACGCTTCCAAAGATCTATAGCAGTCGCAGCCGTTGGAGGTTCAGGGAAACTTCTGGGGTCAGAGAGCTCCCACAGGGGGAAGCGTGAGCTTCTGGGGTGCACAGGGGGTTTCTGGGATTGGAGGAGGTCTTGTGGTGGCAGGGGCTGTGGGGGGCTTGTGGAGGTGCACTCCATTCTAGACCCAACCGTCCCCGCTGCTCTCTCCTCACTTGCTAGAACTGACCGTGTTGACCATCTGACCGGCTGCAGGAAAGACAGCAGAGACTGTGAGATGGGGAGCCAACACTGGGGCCCCAACGATTGGTGCCAAAGTGCTGAGGGGCCACATGGGGAGGAGTCCTGCCATCATTTCATGTATTATAGGTGACACAGGGCGTGTAATATAGTTAATTTTGGGGGGCGCGGTGTTCAGTACATTTGAATATGGGGGCATAGCATGTAGTATAATGTAATACAGGGGGGGGGGGGGCAGCGACGGATGATAAATGGTTCGCTTTCCGTTCATCTTATGTAAATATCGTCGTCTTTTACATAAAACAAC
Source organism: Eleutherodactylus coqui (assembly GCF_035609145.1). Lineage (NCBI taxonomy): Eukaryota > Metazoa > Chordata > Amphibia > Anura > Eleutherodactylidae > Eleutherodactylus > Eleutherodactylus coqui. The sequence continues at coordinate 3,328,934 of NC_089840.1, read as the reverse complement.
AACCGTTAATGGGCCAAATGATGTCATGAAAGGTTCTGCCCCGCTTTATTATGGTTACCATGGTTACATGTGATACAAATGGATTGCAAGCGCATCAAATAACTGCAATACGTGTTTTTAGTTGCATCCATAGAACCTGATTGGGCGGTTTACATACGAAAATCACAACAAACTCGGACGAGCTGCGAAGAAATCCAATCTAAATAATACACTGAAGCTCTGCGGGTGAGCAAACCCCACGGGGAGGGGCTGAGCTCTGTGCCTCGGGTCAGTAGAATTGGGGGGTGCCCACCTCCTGGATGCTGCAGCAGCGCCGCCGCTGGACACCGCCGCTGGACGCCGCCGCTGAACGCCGCCGCTGGACTCCACCGCTGGACGCCGCCGCTGGACGCCGCCGCTGGACGCCACCGCTGGACGCCGCCGCTGGACGCCGCCGCTGGACGCCGCCACTGGACTCCACCGCTGGACGCCGCCGCTGAACACTGCCACTGGATGCCGCCGCTGAACGCCACCACTGGACACCGCTGCTGGATGCCGCGCTTAGGAATCTCGGGCCAAGTAATATATAAAAGGAAAAAAGTCTCTTAAAGCGTGCAGATTGTGCGCGGCGAGGAGGCGGCGGACGTCCGCTTTTATACGCCGCATTGGCATGGCTGACATTAAAGCAGAGAATACACAAAGCTCTTGTAACGCTGCAGAAGAATGGAGGCGGCGGCTCCTGCAGCCCGGAGGATCCATTAATTGGTGGCCATTAAGGTGGCGTTGGGCGGCGCGGAGCACAGAAGTCTGATTGTGACCGGCCTGTTTCCAATGAAGTGCAGTTATTTTAGCTGCAGACGTGTTTACATTACTGTGGTTTAGTCTATAACTTTCCCTTTTTCTCGCTTCAGGATTTTGCTCGGTGAAGTAAAGCCCTCGGCTGCGAGACATTCCAAAAAGTCTGCCAAAATAGGAGAAAAAAGCAGAAATACGGGAAAAAAACCAAGCGCAAACAAAGTAAGACCCCCGGCTCTGGATGCAGGCTGAGCGGACGGACCGTGAGACCCCCGGCTCTGGGTGCAGGCTGAGCGGACGGACCGTGAGACCCCCGGCTCTGGGTGCAGGCTGAGCAGATGGACCGTGAGACCCCCGGCTCTGGGTGCAGGCTGAGCGGACGGACCGTGAGACCCCCGGCCCTGGGTGCAGGCTGAGCGGACGGACCGTGAGACCCCCGGCCCTGGGTGCAGGCTGAGCGGACAGACCGTGAGACCCCCGACCCTGGGTGCAGGCTGAGCGGACGGACCGTGAGACCCCCGGCCCTGGGTGCAGGCTGAGCGGACGGACCGTGAGACCCCCGACCCTGGGTGCAGGCTGAGCGGACGGACCGTGAGACCCCCGGCTCTGGGTGCAGGCTGAGCGGATGGACCGTGAGATCCCCATTTCTGGGTGCAGGCTGAGAGGACAGACCCTGAGACCTCCGCCTCTGGGTTTAGGCTGAGAGGACAGACCCTGAGACCCCCGGCTCTGGGTGCAGGCTGAGAGAACACACCCTGAGTCCCCTGGGTCTGGATGCAGGCTGAGCAGATGGACCGTGAGACCCCCGGCTCTGGGTGCAGGCTGAGAGGACGGACCGTGAGACCCCCGGCTCTGGATGCAGGCTGAGCGAATGGACCGTGAGACCCCCGGCTCTGGGTGCAGGCTGAGCGAATGGACCGTGAGACCCCCATTTCTGGGTGCAGGCTGAGAGGACAGACCCTGAGACCCCCGGCTCTGGGTGCAGGCTGAGAGGACGGACCAGGAGACCCCCGGCTCTGGGTGCAGGCTGAGAGGACGGACCAGGAGACCCCCGGCTCTGGGTGCAGGCTGAGCGGACAGACCCTGAGACCTCCGGCTCTGGGTGCAGGCTGAGAGAACACACCCTGAGTCCCCTGGGTCTGGATGCAGGCTGAGCAGATGGACCGTGAGACCCCCATTTTCTCTTGGGAAGAGAAAGCGTAAAGCGATCCCAGCGCAGAGTCGGACGGTGCGGCGCTCGGGTTCGGCGGCGCTCTCACTTGTTTGCTCTGCATAATGGGATGAAAATCTTCGTTGTGAGAACGGGGCTTCGCTGGTACGGCGGCTCCTCAGCGGGTCGGAGGTCTCATCGTAAAAGGGCAAGTAGACACGAGGATCTGAACGGTTGTTGTGGGCGACACTGCGTCTGCTTTAAAGGAGATTTCTGACATTGGGGGCTGTGGGGAGGGGGGTGTAAAGGGCTAAGACCCCCATCATACTCCCCTCCCTCTGCGCACTACTCCTCCGCTGCTGCGGGCTTATTTACAACGGCGATGAGGGTTGTTTACCCTCCTGACCTCCGCAGCCAATGGGAGGCGCCACCCGTCAGATTACACTCAACGCAGCATACAGCCCCCCCCCCCCATACAGCCCCCCCCCCTCCTACAGCCCCCCCATACAGCCCCCTATCCAACAGCCGCCACATAATGCTGCCATATAGTGGATCATCTCCCAGGACATATAGTGCCCAGATAAAGCTTCTGCAGCATACAGCACCAATCAGACATTAGAAAAGTGAATGCACTCTAGCTCCTCCTTTCAGAGGGCGCCAGTTATCCATCTGCCCGGCAGTGTTCAGGTCTTGTTGGGGGCCCTTACTTCCAGCATGTTGTCAGCTAGGTCAGTGGTGCTCCTATTATTTGGGTTTTGTAGCCTTCTATCTGCCCATTGTCACCATCCAGGCACTGACAAGGTCGCCCCAGGCTCCTGCCGTGGGGTCGCTCTCATCAGGGTGATCGCCCTGCTTTCAGGGTCTGTTCGTTCTGTAGGTATAGGGTCAATTCCCCCATCCCCTATTTGTGTCCTGAGTCTGTTCATCTCGTAGAGACATTGCTTATATGCATTCTTCAGTCCTCTTAAAGGGATTTTCGGGGATTGAACTATTGATGACCGGTCCTCTTGATAGGTCATCATCAATGGTTGATTGGCTGGGGTCGACCGTCCGGGACCCCAGTTGGCCAGCTGATCGTTGGGCCATACCGAGCCAGTGTCTTGCTGGAAATCCATAGCGCCATACACACTGTAGTGGCCAGAGATGGTATTGCAGGCACAGTTCCTATTCAACCGTTGCGGGCCACTACAGCGTGTACCACACAGACCAGCTCTAGTACAGTGGAGCAGCAGGGTCTATTCGTGGGAATCTACTTCCAAGGTTGTATCGGAGGTCCGATACAAGCGCTCTAGACGGAGGCGCCGCTGCAGCAAGATCGGCCGGGAACTGCCAAGTTTGCTCTTACATTCACATCCTCTTCTGTGCTTATAAAATTAAATACCGCCAGTTTATTACCCCCCATCTAGTATTGCAGATACACCGACCGCCCGTTATTGCCCCCCATCTAGTAGCGCAGATACACCGACCGCCCGTTATTGCCCCCCATCTAGTAGCGCAGATACACCGACCGCCCGTTATTGCCCCCCATCTAACAGCGTTGGACTCCTTCACCCTCCAGAATCGCAGTGTTTTCCCATGGTGTAGATTCCCCTTGATGATGAAACGGTTCTGCAGGAATAGCGGCCCCTGCGGACAGGAAGCTGCTTGTAGTCCCTGCAGATTAGATAGCATTGCTGACATGTTCAGACCGGCTGACAGGAAGGGGTCAGCGATTCATGCTGCTTGTACCAAATTCTGCCCTCCCATCAGCACATAAATCTGGCTCCATCTGACCAGGAGATGTTTCTCCGTTGCTCAGTGATACACGTTTTGTGCTCTTTTGCCCGCTGGAGTCTTTCTGTTTCTCTTAGACACAATGGCGCTGGAACTGGTCGCCTGCTGTTATACCATCCGTGTGGAGGAACGGCGAGTTGTGCGGCTTACAGTCCAGTTCATGGGGGTCTGAGGATACTGAGACGCATTACATCATTAGTAGATCTATCGGAGATGTTTGACCCCCGAAATGTGGGACCTCCATATTTTACTGCGAAGCGCATTAAACGCCGATCACACGGTCGGCTTTTGTTGTTGTCACGCGTTTTCCAGTTATTATTTGCTGCATAAAGTGTGAAACATGTGGAAACCGTCAGCAAGCAGGTGAAATATTGCTGACTGATCTTATTATGGTTGCTGCAAATCCTGAGGACAGTGAGGCAGAAATACCTGTCCATACATCACGCCCTTAAAGGGGCGGTGGGTCCCAGTAAAGACATCACTCCAGGCCAACAGCATGTAGCCGTCCTTTTGTGGGAGACCTGAAGACGGAGTATCCAGGGGTCTCACGAGTGTGGAAACAGCCATGTAGAAGGAGAGCGGTTTGACAGATGTGATGCAATGTTGGGATACAAGCTGCAAAGGAAGGGGAGAACCTGCTAGGCCAACATGACGGCCATTTTGAATGCCGCCATCTTGGATTCCTCTCTCATGTTTCCAGCGGGAAGGTGGGAGTGTGATATATCAGACTAGAGGAGTATTTTACCAGGAAACCAGCGGCGGCTTCATATGAACACAGCGGTATTCACCCTCATATACCAGCGATTGGGCTTCATTACAGGCAAGGTGAAGGATGGCGTTATCTCCAGCGGAACATGTAGAGATCCTCCTTACGTCACGTGTCACCGCCGCAGAGTCCAATCAGCGCCCCCCAGCTAGACCTCCCATTACCCACAATGCAGCGGACAAACCCCAAGAAACAGGTGACACGTTCTTGTAGGGCTGACCCACCTGGCCTCCACTAAGAAGGGGTCACCAAGACACGATGGTCCAAGAAGGACCACGCCAACAAACACAAAAGGGAGAGTTATCGCTAGCAGGCTCTGAGGGAGAGGACCCTTCCTACAAGCAGGGCGATCGTCCTGACAAGAACGGCACGGCATCCCATACCTGAGGGGCCTAGTCTGTCCCTAGATGGAAAGTAGAAAAGAAGACACAACTAGACAGATGGAAGATAAAGCCCATAAGTACTCAACACACAGATGTCACATGCCCACCCAACACACAAAACAAGACAGACATCCAGGCGTCCCCACACCTACTGACAGAGGGGATCCAGGCATCCCCACACCTACTGACGGAGGGGATCCAGGCATCCCCACACCTACTGACGGAGGGGATCCAGGCATCCCCACACCTACTGACGGAGGGGATCCAGGCATCCCCACACCTACTGACGGAGGGGATCCAGGCATCCCCACACCTACTGACGGAGGGGATCCAGGCATCCCCACACCTACTGACGGAGGGGATCCAGGCATCCCCACACCTACTGACGGAGGGGATCCAGGCATCCCCACACCTACTGACGGAGGGGATCCAGGCATCCCCACACCTACTGACGGAGGGGATCCAGGCATCCCCACACCTACTGACAGAGGGGATTCAGGCGTCCCCACACCTACTGACGGAGGGGATCCAGGCATCCCCACACCTACTGACGGAGGGGATCCAGGCATCCCCACACCTACTGACGGAGGGGATCCAGGCATCCCCACACCTACTGACGGAGGGGATCCAGGCATCCCCACACCTACTGACGGAGGGGATCCAGGCATCCCCACACCTACTGACGGAGGGGATCCAGGCATCCCCACACCTACTGACGGAGGGGATCCAGGCGTCCCCACACCTACTGACGGAGGGGATCCAGGCGTCCCCACACCTACTGACGGAGGGGATACAGGCGTCCCCACACCTACTGACGGAGGGGATCCAGGCGTCCCCACACCTACTGACGGAGGGGATCCAGGCGTCCCCACACCTACTGACGGAGGGGATCCAGGCGTCCCCACACCTACTGACGGAGGGGATCCAGGCGTCCCCACACCTACTGACGGAGGGGATCCAGGCATCCCCACACCTACTGACGGAGGGGATCCAGGCATCCCCACACCTACTGACGGAGGGGATCCAGGCGTCCCCACACCTACTGACGGAGGGGATCCAGGCGTCCCCACACCTACTGACGGAGGGGATCCAGGCGTCCCCACACCTACTGACGGAGGGGATCCAGGCATCCCCACACCTACTGACGGAGGGGATCCAGGCGTCCCCACACCTACTGACGGAGGGGATCCAGGCATCCCCACACCTACTGACGGAGGGGATCCAGGCATCCCCACACCTACTGACGGAGGGGATCCAGGCATCCCCACACCTACTGACGGAGGGGATCCAGGCATCCCCACACCTACTGACGGAGGGGATCCAGGCATCCCCACACCTACTGACGGAGGGGATCCAGGCATCCCCACACCTACTGACGGAGGGGATCCAGGCATCCCCACACCTACTGACGGAGGGGATCCAGGCATCCCCACACCTACTGACGGAGGGGATCCAGGCATCCCCACACCTACTGACGGAGGGGATCCAGGCATCCCCACACCTACTGACGGAGGGGATCCAGGCATCCCCACACCTACTGACGGAGGGGATCCAGGCATCCCCACACCTACTGACAGAGGGGATCCAGGCGTCCCCACACCTACTGATGGAGGGGATCCAGGCGTCCCCACACCTACTGACGGTGGGACACAAACCACACCAAACAGAACATGAATTCCAAATCTGGATCCAGACAAACACCAACAGACCACCCTTCTTCCACAACTTAGAGCTCGACTACACTGGATCCAGATAGAGCATGGCACCCATCCTCACACCAACAGCCAGACTACAGAATGACCCACAGCTAGGAATGGGTGTGACCAGGTTAATTATACTCACAGCAGGACTGATTGGCCAATCAGGGGACACACCTCCCTGTCCACTAATCAGTGCCTATGCCAAAGGGGATGTTACAGCAGAGTGGAGAGGAGGGCCCCAGGGAGGTATTTCCAGCAGACAATCTCACAGGGACCTTTTACAGCGACAGGTAAAAGATAAACAGCAGAGCTGAAGTCCTACCAGACTGATGTAATGATGCCACCCTGGTTCTACTGCCGTTATGGATGGCACACCGTAACACCAGGCTCTGTCGTTGATAACCCAAAAGCTGGCCGACCCAAAACCATCACCAATGAATGAGGCCGGAGCAGCGGCTGCCGACGCTTCATCTGTAGCGTTTTTGGTCGTGCTACATAAGAAACGTCACTGCCAATGTAGACAAGGTAAGGACCGGAGTGGTGAGGCGGGACTGACCGGGTCGGAGGGGTGGGTACCGTACGGCTCAGGGTGCCTTCACATGTGCCATCGTGATATCGCTGCGTTCTATTAACGCAAATGTCAGTAAGACTTTCTAATGTTAAAAACGCATCGCACAAAGATCGCGCAGCGCCCACTTAGCGCACCCTACGTTTTTGATGTTTAACCATTTCCTACCCTCTGTGTGTTTCTTCTATAACTCAGGAACAACCCTTAACGCAGCCGACCGATTCAGGGCCTGCAGTTGTATCACCGGTGCCGTCCTCCTCCTGGTGGACCATTGACCCACCTGTCCCGGAGGCCATCTCTTATATGGACATGGCAGCAGCACTCCTATCACTATTTGCTACATAGTAGTCAGACAGCGCATGCTGCTTCCTGATTGGCTGGCACGCTCATGTGACAAGCACTTGTCAATCAGAGCAGCTTAGGTTGGAGACTCAGTGGACCATCAGAAAGCACCGAGCGGACCACGACCAGCAGTCATCAGGGGCCCCAAGGTGAACATTTGTCCCCGGGCCCCTGAAGCTCTAGCCACGCCTCTGGTTATACAGACTGCTACACTGCAGAGATGCTGAATACTTCTTAGGGCTCTTTCACACGACCAGGTTTGTTTTTCTGCTCATCCGTACGCGCCATAAAATCACATGAATGAAGAATAGCCGCAATCGAATGAGCGTATTCTCATCCATTCACACGGGGGGCTGCTGCGCATCGACAAAAAAGTACAGGGCAGCGCGGAAATCCCTCAATGGGCAGAAATCCTCGGAATGACTATTAATGCTAAACTCCCCCCTCCCCCTCCCTTTTTTTCAGCTTCCATTGAAGTCTATGGGAGCTTCCTGCGTCTCTCGGCACAAGCTAGGGTAAGACCTATCTTTGGACGCAGCATATAAAATCGGTGCCTGAAAGCGGTTGCCCATGTGCTATGTCTCCCGGCGCGAGCATCGTTCATCTGAATGAACACGTCGGAATCCGATGCTTCAGATGAGTGCGATTCTTGTCTGATTTTTGCCGCCACTTAATCGCGGCAAGTATCCGGTCGTGTGAAAGAAACCGTCCCGTTACTTTTTATAAACAATCTAATGGCGGCCTCTGAAGTGACAACCGCAGCAGCCGAAGTGCGCAGAAAATGTGTGAATGTATCTAACGCTGCCGTCACGCAATCCGCGACATTCCAGTCACCCTCTAGGCAAACATCCCACAACGGAGCCAAAAACAAAAGTCTCCCCTCGGCCTCCAAGCTGCTCCTTTTGCAGGTTCTAAAGTTCATGTCTTGCGCTGGCAGGTGGAGACGTCCGGCGCTCCATGTTTTATGACCTGCCGCTCCTGAGAATTACATGAGAAAGCAGCAGTCTGTCTCTCTTTTGTAAACGCTCAGCAGAGAGGAAGTCACAGATTCTGTTTTATATAAGGTAATGGCGCGGGATTATTCGCACTAATACACTTAAATCTTCAAAGGACATAAATCTCGGAGAAAGTGGGGAAAGATTAGCCGAAATCTCATTGAAGGAAATTAAAAAGACACCAATATTACTGCACTTATTACAGAGCAGACCGTTCAGGGCCGGCCGCCGCCAGATGGTACCGCGGCTCGCGATGGACAGAGCAGAGGTTACGGGAATCTCCAGCGCGGCGCAGACATACGATACGTTAGCGGCCCGCATTGGCAGGCCGTTGTGGAAAGGAAATAAAATATTTTGGCACATGCAGTAAATCTGGATGGAAGTCCCTGATATTCTGGAGGGGGGGGGGGGGGGGCACATTATTATCTGTCTTTTGTTGCGCTCCGACACAATTCACTAGATGACGGCGGGGTCACTAAACCGTCTTTATCAGGGTTTTCCTGCAATTTTGTAATAAATTTAAAAATTGCTACAAAATCTCCTGCAGTAAAAGTGGAGTAAATGTAGCGCAGCCAGAAGATCGGAGTCTAACGTGTTTTTGGTCTTTCCCTTCCCCAGTCAATCACCAGCTCCCCGCTGCCCTCTCACAGCACACAATCTATGACTACTTGGGCAACAGTAGAGCAGGGGGGTGCTTTTAACCCTTTGCAATCCAACTTTGGTTCCAGTACTTCCTAGGGGGTTTTCCCTTTCTGCTATTATACAATGGTGCCATCTGCTGGCTAGAGCCAGAACTGCAGTACTGGTAATGGACATGCTGGAGAGGCCAACCGACAACAGAGCAGCCAGTAATATACAGTAAGAATGCCCTGCCGGACGTCTTCTGACATCAGAGCTGTACAGCCTTCAATCAGATTGTCTGAAGATGTCAGACAGTGCATTGGAAAGGGTTAATAACCAGTCACTGGGCACACTCATATATTAAACCAGCCATGCAGGAGTCTTGTTACCAGGCAGAAGGGCCAATGGGCCCCTCATGTATCAAACCTGAGGTTTGCATCACAACTGGATGGATAGATAGATAGATAGATAGATAGATAGATAGATAGATAGATAGATAGATAGATAGATAGATAGATAGATAGATAGGAGATAGATAGATAGAAGATAGATAGATAGATAGATAGATAGGAGATAGATAGATAGATAGATAGATATGAGATAGATAGATAGATAGATAGAAGATAGATAGGAGATAGATAGATAGATAGATAGATAGATAGATAGATAGATAGATAGATAGATAGATAGATAGATAGATAGGAGATAGATAGATAGATAGATAGATAGATAGATAGATAGATAGGAGATAGATAGATAGATAGGAGATAGATAGATAGATAGATAGATAGATAGATAGATAGATAGATATGAGATAGATAGATAGATAGATAGATAGATAGGAGATAGATAGATAGATAGATAGATAGATAGATAGATAGATAGATAGATATGAGATAGATAGATAAATAGATAGATATGAGATAGATAGATAGATAGATAGATAGATAGATAGATAGATAGATAGATAGGAGATAGATAGATATGAGATAGATAGATAAATAGATAGATATGAGATAGATAGATAGATAGATAGATAGGAGATAGATAAATAGGAGATAGATAGATAGATAGATAGATAGATAGATAGATAGGAGATAGATAGATAGATAGATAGATATGAGATAGATAGATAGATAGATAGATAGATAGATAGATAGATAGATAGATAGATAGATAGATAGATAGATAGATAGGAGATAGATAGGAGATAGATAGATAGGACATAGATAGATATGAGATAGATATGAGATAGATAGATAGATAGATAGATAGATAGATAGATAGATAGATAGATAGATAGATAGATAGATAGATAGGAGATAGATAGGAGATAGATAGATAGGACATAGATAGATATGAGATAGATATGAGATAGATAGATAGATAGATAGATAGATAGATAGATAGATAGATAGATAGATATGAGATAGATAGGAGATAGATAGATAGATATAAGATAGAAAGATAGTAGAGATGAGGGAGCACACTGGTCTGAGCTTGATGCTCGTTACTCGAGTCAATTGCATTTCCTTCCCCGCATGTTTTGCGCCATTTTTTAGCCAATAGACATGCGGGGAAGGCATTACCACTTCCTCCTGTGACGTTCCAGCCCTATCCCACCCCCCAGCAGTGAGTGGCTGGTGAGATCAAGTGACCGCCGAGTATATAAAGCGTTCCCGCCCGCGGCTCGCCTCAGACACAGACTGGCAGAGGTTAGGGAAAGTGCTGCTGCTCATTCAGGGAAAGTGTTAGAGTAGGATCCTGTCTTCAAGAACCCCAACGGTCCTTCTTAGGGCCACATCTGACTGTGTGCATTACTGTTGTGGCTGCTGGGAGCAGTTTTGCACAATTTTTTTAAGCATCTCGGACTGTGCAGGCCATTGCAGCTATAGCGTTCTCAGTCTGCAGTCTATTATACAGAGTATAGGGAAAGTGTTAGTGTAGGTCCTGACTTCAAAAACCCCAAAGATCCTTCGTTAGGCTACATCTGACCGTGTGCATTTTACTTCGGGCTTGCTGGGAGTTGTAGTGCATCCATTTTTGTATTACGCACCTAGGCCTGTTCCCAGCCTGTCAGTGATAGTTTTTTTCTGGCTGCAGTGCCGTACAACCAGCTCTCACCGTGAAACTCTAATATTTCCTAGCCTGCTGCGAACTACCTCATTTTACCTTTCTCTATCTGCAGTGCATTAGACAGCGGTCTCACCACTAAACAGTACTGTAATATTACCGGGGCCACTGCAGACTATTTCAGCTCAGCCGCTGTGCAGAGCGTCTCACAATACCCTTTCCTTGGTGGGGTTGAGATCGCCGCAGTTCCCAGCACTATCCACTGGCTTTAGAGTCTTCTCCCCCTCCATACAGCCTCTATTATCTACAAGTCTCTACAAGCGGTAAATTACCCCTAGGTATCAGCGCAAGACACAAGTCACAGCATAGAGCCTCCGCTATCTACAAGTCTCTGTGTGCGGTGAATTAAGCCACAGTTGTCAGCGCTGTACAGTGGGGTGATTTATTTGGGCCCTGCTGTATTCTAAATCCGCCATGATGAGGAGTAGGGGTAAGGGTCGAGGACGTGGACATCCAAATGAGGGTGTGGGCACAGGCCGAGTTCCTGGTCCAGGTGTATCCCAGCCGGCTGCTGCGGGATTAGGAGAGAGGCAAGTTTCTGGGGTCCCCAGCTTCATATCACAATTTACGGGTCCGTGTGGTAGACCTTTATTACAAACAGAGCCGTGCGAGCAGGTCCTGTCGTGGTTGGCAGAAAATGCATCCAGCAATGTATCGACCACCCAGTCTTCTACGCCGTCCACTGCTGCAACTCTGAATCCTCTGGCTGTTGCTCCTCCTTCCTTCCAGCCTCCTCACTCCATGAAAATGACACATTCTGATGAGCAGGCAGACTCCCAGGAACTGTTCTCGGGTCCCTGCCATGAGTGGGAAAAAATGGTTCCTCTCCCACCTGTGGAGTTTGTCGTGACCAATGCCCAACCTTTGGAAAGTTCCCGGGGTCCGGGTGATGAGGCTGGGGACTTCCGGCAACTGTCTCAAGAGCTTTTTGTGCATGAGGAGGATGATGATGATGAGACAGAGTTGTCTATCAGTGAGGCAGTAGTAAGGGCAGTAAGTCCGAGGGAGGAGCGCACAGAGGATTTCGGAGGAAGAGCCGCTGGATGATGAGGTGACTGACTCCACCTGGTGTGATAAGCCTACTGAGGACAGGGCTTCAGAGGGGGAGGCAAGTGTAGCAGCAGGACAGGTTGGAAGAGGCAGTGGGGTGGCCAGGGGTAGAGGCAGGGCAAGAGCGAATAATCCCCCAACTGTTTCCCAAAGCACCCCCTCGCGCCAAGCCACCGTGCAGAGGCCAAGGTGTTCAAAGGTGTGGATGTTTTTTAGTGAGAGCGCGGACGACCGACGAACAGTGGTGTGCAACCTGTGTCGCACCAAGACCAGCCGGGGAGCCACCACTACCAGCCTCACCACCACCAGCATGCGCAGGCATATGATGGCCAAGCACCCCACAAAGTGGGACGAAGGCCATTCACTGCCTCCGGGTCACACCACTGCCTCTTCCCCTGTGCCCCAACCTGCCACAGAGATCCAATCCCCCTCCCAGGAAGCAGGCACGAGCGCCTCCCGGCCTGCACCCACACCCTCACCTCCACTGTCCTCCACTCCATCCAGCAATGTCTCTCAGCACAGTGTTCAGCTGTCGCTAACACAAGCGTTGGAGCGAATGCACAAATACGCCGCCACGCACCCGCACACACAGGCTTTAAACGTGCACATTGCCAAATTAATCAGCCTGGAGATGCTGCCATATAGGCTTGTGGAAACGGAGGCTTTCAAAAACATGATGGCGGCGGCGGTCCGTGCTACTCGGTCCCCAGTTGCCACTATTTTTCCCGGTGTGCCGTCCCAGCCCTACACCAGCACGTCTCCCGCAACATCAATCGTGCCCTCACCAACGCGGTTACTGGGAAGGTCCACTTAACCACGGACACGTGGACAAGTACTGGCGGGCAGGGCCACTATATCTCCCTGATGGCACATTGGGTGAATTTGGTGGAGGCTGGGACCGAGTCAGAGCCTGGGACCGCTCACGTCCTACCCACACCCAGAATAGCGGGTCCTACCTCGGTGCTGGTATCTGCGGCGTTTTATGCCACCTCCTCCAAACCCTCCACCTCCTCCTCCTCCGCCACCCCTACCTCTTAATTAAAAAGTGTGAGCACGTTGCCAGCAGTCGGTATCGCGCGGCGCGGCAGCACAGTGGTGGCCAAGCGTCAGCAGGCCGTGCTGAAACTACTCAGCTTAGGTGACAAGAGGCACACAGCCCCCGAACTGTTGCAGGGTCTGACAGAGCAGACCAACCTCCGGCTTTCGCCACTGAGCCTCCAACTGGGCTTGGTCGTGTGTAACAACGGCCGTAACCTGGTGGCGGCTCAGCAGCTTGGCAGCCTCACACACGTGCCATTCCTTGCGCACGTCTTCAATCTGGTGGTTCAGCAGTTTCTTAAAAACTACCCCCACTTGTCTGACCTGCTCGGCAAGGTGCGCCGTGTCTGCGCACATTTCCGCAAGTCCACTACGTACGCTGCCACCCTGAGGACCCTGCAACATCGGTTTAATCTGCCAGAGCACCGACTGCTGTGCGACGTGCCCACACTGTGGAATTCTACACTGCACATGCTGGCCAGGCTGTATGAGCAGCGTAGAGCAATAGTGGAATACCAGCTGCAACATGGGCGGCGTAGTGATAGTCAGCCTCCCCAATTCTTTACTGAGTAGTGGGCATGGATGGCAGATATCTGCCAGGTCCTCGGAAACTTTGAGGAGTCTACCCAGATGGTGAGTGGCGACGCTGCAATCATTAGCGTTACCATCCCACTGCTTTGCCTGCTGAGAAGTTCGCTGCTAAGCATAAAGGCCAATGCTTTGCGGTTGGAACAGGAGATGGGAGATGACTGTATGTCGCTTGATAGCCAGACCACCCTCATGTCTATATCTCAGCGCGTTTTGGAGGAGGAGGGGGAGGAGCAGGAGGAGGAGGAGGGGGAAGAGACAGCTGGGGACACTGCTGAGGGTACCCATGCTGCTTGCCTCTCATCTGTTCAGCGTGTATGGGCTGAATAGGAGGAGGAGGAGTAGGAAGAGGATCCTGAAAGTCATCTTCCTAGTGAGGACAGAGATGTTTTGCGTACTGGTACCCTGGCATACATGACTGTCTTCATGTTAGGCTGCCTTTCTCGTGACCCTCACGTTAGAGGCATTCTGGCCAACACGGATTACTGGGTGTACACCCTTCTCGTCCCACGGTATAACCAGAACCTTTCCACTCTCATTCTTGAAGAGGAAAGGGGTACGAGAGTGATGCAATACCACAGGGGCCTGGTGGAAAAAGTGATGTTAAACTTCCCATCTGACAGCGCTAGTGGCAGAAAACGCAGTTCCGAGGGCCAAGTAGCAGGGGAGGCGCGGGGATCAGGCTGCATGTCCAGCGCAGGCAGGGGAACACTCTTCAAGGCCTTTGCCAGCTTTATGGCTCCCCAGGAAGACTATGTCACCACTCCACAAACAAGGCTGAGTCAGAGGGAGCACTGTAAAAAGATGGTGAGGGAGTATGTAACCGATCGTACCACCGTCCTACGTGATGCCTCTGCTCCATACAACTATTGGGTTTCAAATCTGGACATGTGGCACGAACTTGCGCTGTATGCCCTGGAGGTGCTGGCCTGCCCTGCTGCTAGAGTCTTGTCAGAGAGGGTGTTTAGTGCAGCTGGGGGAATCATCATGGATAAGCGTACCCACCTGTCAACTGCCAGTGCCGATATGCTTACACTCTGTAGCACAGCGGGGGTTAAAGAGCACTCCAAACCGTCACTTTTCTTTTCTTTTGGTTTATTTACACAGTCTTTAACAGGAACATAAATAACTGGGTCTCCAGATAAATGGTAAATGATAGCAACAAAAAGTCTCTGTTCAGATTTAACCCTCCTCAGTCCAGAGTTGACACAGGTAACTCCTCAGCTGAGGAGACCATACAAGTCCATAGAGGTGCACAGACCTGTGGATGTCCAGAGCGCAGCTGGTCCTTCTGCCTTCAATCTCTCAGACTCTAGTCCAAAGGCAGGCGTATCCCCTCCAGGGGTCCTGCTACAACCAGGTAGCACCTCGTCCACAGCGCCTCTCTCTGTTCACAGTGGAAGTCACAGAGTACTTGCAGCCTGTATCTCCCAGGTGCACACACCTCCATCTACCTTCCACCTGTCTCCTTAAATGGCAGGCTGGACAGGTGGTAAGATCTGGCCTGGAGTGAAAGAGGACCGGACTACCTCACAGAGGCTAATAACCTCTGTGACACATACCTTCCACTCCAGACCATTCCTCTTACCCTGTTACAACTCATAAAGATGAACAAAGGCTGGATTTCCCCAGACTTCTCTTCTCCACCGGCGGAGAGCAGCGGAACCCAAAGATTGTTTTCGCTGCAACCGTAGAAATAAGCATTCTCTATCACCTGAAAAAAAGGGGGAATTAGCTTTGTCAATCACTCTGGGATATTATTACTCCTCCTCCTAAAACAGCATGTCATCACGCTGAACTGCCAATTTTACTGCGGGGCAAGAGGCTCTGTTTAAAAGTTTTTTACAATTTTTCAAAGTTTCAAAAGTATTTATACTTTAACAGAAACCAATTTTTTTCACAGGGCTGTCTCCAGGCTCTGTTACAAATTAAGTAACAGCGAGCTGTATCTTTAAAAATGTTTCTGGGTTTCACCTGCCTCCGCGGTTGAGCAATTTTTCAGGGGTAAACTTCTACTCTCGCCTATACTGTTATCTTACTAATTTTTCCGGCCTTCGCCTACACTCATGGTACACCATTGTTCAGGGGTTCGCCTATACTCTTGCTACAGAAATGTTACAGGGGTCTGCCTGTACTTCTGCTACAGAAATGTTACAGGGGTCTGCCTATACTTTTGCTACAGAAATGTTACTGGGGTCCATCTATACTTTTACTACAGAAATGTTACTGGGGTCTGTCTGTACTGTTACTACAGAAATGTTACTGGGGTCCGCCTATACCTTTGCTACAGAAATGTTACTGGGGTCTGCCTATACTTCTGCTACAGAAATCTTAAAGGGGTCTGCCTATACTTCTGCTACAGAAATGTTACTGGGATCCATCTATACTTTTACTACAGAAATGTTACTGGGGTCCGCCTATACCTTTGCTACAGAAATGTTACTAGGGTCTGCCTATACTTCTGCTACAGAAATGTTACTGGGGTCTGCCTATACTTTTACTACAGAAATGTTACTGGGGTCTGCCTATACCTTTGCTACAGAAATGTTACTGGGGTCCGCCTATACTGCTGCTACAGAAATGTTACTGGGGTCTGCCTATACTGCTGCTACAGAAATGTTACGGGGGTCTGCCTATACTTCTGCTACAGAAATGTTACTGGGATCCGTCTATACTTTTACTACAGAAATGTTACAGGGGTCTGCCTATACCTTTGCTACAGAAATGTTACTGGGGTCCGTCTATACCTTTGCTACAGAAATGTTACTGGGGTCTGCCTATACTTCTGCTACAGAAATGTTACAGGGGTCTGCCTATACTTTTACTACAGAAATGTTACTGGGGTCTGCCTATACCTTTGCTACAGAAATGTTACTGGGGTCCGTCTATACTTTTACTACAGAAATGTTACTTGGTCCGCCTATACTTTTACTACAGAAATGTTACTGGGGTCTGCCTATACTTCTGCTACAGAAATGTTACTGGGATCCATCTATGCTTTTACTACAGAAATGTTACTGGGGTCTGCCTATACCTCTGCTACAGAAATGTTACTGGGGTCTGTCTATACTTCTGCTACAGAAATGTTACAGGGGTCCATTTATACTTTTACTACAGAAATGTTACTGGGGTCCGCCTATACCTTTGTTACAGAAATGTTACTGGGGTCTGCCTATACTTCTGCTACAGAAATGTTACTGGGGTCTGCCTATACCTTTGCTACAGAAATGTTACTGGTGTCTGCCTATACTTCTGCTACAGAAATGTTACTGGGGTCTGCCTATACCTTTGCTACAGAAATGTTACTGGGGTCTGACTATACTTTTACTACAGAAATGTTACTGGGGTCCGCCTATACCTTTGCTACAGAAGTGTTACTGGGGTCTGCCTATACTTCTGCTACAGAAATGTTACAAGGGTCCTTTTATACTTTTACTACCGAAATGTTACTGGGGTCCGCCTATACCTTTGCTACAGAAATGTTACTGGGGTCTGACTATACTTTTACTACAGAAATGTTACTGGGGTCCGCCTATACCTTTGCTACAGAAATGTTACTGGGGTCTGCCTATACTTCTGCTACAGAAATGTTACTGGGGTCTGCCTATACTTTTACTAAAGAAATGTTACTGGGGTCTGTTTATACCTTTGCTACAGGTATGTTACAGGGGTCTGTCTATACTATGGGTGCACTCAGTCTTCCCATCGCGGTGTTTTACCTCTCGGGCACAAATACACTGACTGACGAGGGCAGAAATGTGGGCCGAGGCCAAGGTCCGTGGCGGGGTGAAACTCTCCCATGGTTGGGCACTCTGATTTCTTCCTGTGTAATACCATCTTTGTGCACTGACACCATAGGCAAGCCCAAGGAACTCAAAGACTGCCCCTTCCAGTGTTAAGCTATCTATGTTGCGACACATGGATTTCCCATTGCTATGTAACTCAGGGCACCTTGGGTCACACAAGGTGGAGGCTGGGACCAAGCCTGACCCTGGGCCCGCTCACGTACTCCCCACACAGACTATAGTGGGTCCTGGTCATGGTTTCTTGGCCTTGTAATGCCACCTCATCCTTCTGCTTGGGGTCAGGGGATCAGCACTGGGCATCATGTATTTTCTCCCGTGTTACCACTGGTTTGGGCCAAACAAGAGGAGCGTTACTGCATTAATGAGACATTCACAGCTGTACTAGCATCCGAGTCCACTTTATGCCAACGATTGCTGAGGGTGTGTGCAGAGGCCGAGGTCCTTGGCGGAGTGAAACTCTGCCATGTTTGGGCACTGTAATTTCTTCGGGTTTATTACTGTCTTTGGGTTCCTTTGGCTCGCCTATGCTGTGGGTACACAAAGAC